>NC_056744.1:322306965-322416965 GCF_019279795.1 Protopterus annectens | reverse complement strand
GTCAAATGCCTTTGCCAGGTCAAAGTAGGCAGTATGTACCATTTTACTCTCATCCATGGCTCTGTGATCTTCTTGAAGAAGTCCCCCAAGTTTTGTAGGCATGACCTGCTCTTGACTAAACCAAATTGGGATGGGTCTGGTGTTCGAAGATTTCCTATGTCTCTGCTTTTTAGGTCCAGGATAATTCTTTTCATGGTCTTGCATATAAGACTAGTTAAACTGATGGGTCTGTAGTTCTCTGACTCTGCTGATGGTCTGCCTTTGTATAAAGGGTTGACCGTTGTAGTCCTCCATTCCCTAGGAATGAAGTCTGTCTGAACACTGTAGTTGAAAGAGAAATTCTAGTGAGCCTGACAGGTCATGTTTCAATCTATTTAGGAGGCATTCTAGGATATTATCAGGACCCACTGGTGCAGTATTTTTAGCTCTGGAGAGTGCAGTAATGACCTGTCTTTTAGTGATAGTTGGAGAGAAATGGTGGAGGATATTTACTGGGGATGAACTGGGTGTGATGGGGTTTGAACTTGGAGCTACATTTATTGACCAGCAAACTTGCTATGTCCCTCAGTTCAGTATAGGAAGTTTCATTTACTATTACCTCAGCACACTGTTGGGTGTTCCCTTTAAGGTTGCATACATACCTGAAAATGTCTTATGGTTATCCTTAAACTGGGAGGCTATTTTTTTATGCCTAGAATTTGGGTTTTGTGAAGTTGATTAGTCCCCTGAGTTGTTTCTTGAGACTGAAAAGGGAGTTATTTGTCTTTTGGGCATGTCCGTTGCTAGTTTTGGACAGGAATCTATTGTAAGTTTATTTCTGTTTAGTAAAAGGATGTTTCTATGCAGTTATTTACATGCTTGTACAGAGTTTCCACAAACATTTTTTGTATAGGCCAGTATGTTCTCTGAGTTTGGGAGGGGGGACCTGGAATTTAGCTATGCCATTGCTTAATGGGGGGGTATTTAGAATTAGAAAAGTTCAAAAAGGTTCTGGGTTTGCTGGGAGTTCAGCCTTTATATTTATTTCAAGGATGACCACTTTGTGATCTGATCAGATTGCTGAGGACATGACACAAGGGGAGTGCAGCATTCCTTTATATTTAGGGGTACCAAATCCAAGATATTTGCTCCCCTATTAGGTCTGCAGACTAGCTGTTCTGGGGTGTTTACATTGACAAAATCCCGGAATCTTTGGGCCTGTATGTCAGTCATTGTGTATGTATGCCAGCTTATGTTGGGATAGTTGAAATCACCCATAAATATGGCCAATCCTATGCATTGAGGTACATGGTGTGGTTAAACTGGATCATAGATGGGGACCTATAGCTAACAAGGATGTGGTATGAGACTTTACCTAAGGTTAGCTGGATATGGAGTTGTTTGAGGATGTCATATTATTTGACCAATCTTGAGGTGAGCTTCCTCTTTATGTAGACTGATACTTCTCCAGCTCTTGTACATGACTGGCTGGTAGCTGGTCTAAATGTGTGGATGGAATTATTGCCTTGTACTGACTGACAGGATGCCTTCTATAGGTTCATAGATAAGTACTAGGATTTCCAAGGCATTAAACTATGTTTCAGTAACTGCACAGATGTCAAAACTCTCCCTGATGAGGACTGCTTCAAGGAAGAGGAGCTTCTTGTTGAGGGTCGTTACACTGAGCAGTAACACCTTTAGGTTATCTTGCTTAGAATTTACTATGTTGGAAGGTTTATCAGATAGACAAATCTGAAAAAAGGCACTAAAGGGGTGGGTAATGTTTTAGCCAATATCTAAAAGCCTAGTGGAGACAGGTGCAGACCATCCCTAGCAATGCAATGTGGTCTCTCAATCATGTCCTCCCAAGCTGACAAATATTGGACCATCCTAGAATAACACCAGTAACTAAGTCAATTGTTAAAGTCAATCATCTTATGTTTAACGTAGAAAAACGTCACAGAACACTGCTGGGATATTCCACTGTTTAATAAAAATCAAAGTATAAAAATATATAAAAAAGCAGGCAAAAATCACAAATCAGATCGCTTTCGGGTGTAACCCTTCTTCAGATCTGAAGAAGGGTTACACCCGAAAGCGCTCTGATTTGTGATTTTTGCCTGCCTTTTTATATATTTTTATACTCTGATTTTATTAAACAGTGGAATATCCCAGCAGTGTTCTGTGACGTTTTTCTTCGTTTTGCATTTGAATGTTTGGCGTCACCCAGAACTTTGGTAAGGTGCTTGATCCTTTTTGACTGACTAATCATCTTATGTTTAATTGTGGTATTATTCTTGGAGAAGGTAGAATGCTTCTCAATATTAGGCTCATACCTGCCTGGGACACATAATCTGCAAGACCTATCATGTCTCTCTTCACATAGTCTGGGGAGGTACATCTCAGGTCACACTCACATGGACTATAACAGAGTCATACTTGTACTTGTGGTGCAGTGTCCTGAGTGTCTGTGAGGTCTGCCGGATCCTTGACTCTGATAGGCAACTGACCAAGACTGTCTTCTTGTTCAGCTTGGTGAGGGGGGTGTCAGTGTGTCTCAAAACAGTCTCTACTGACCAATATTTATTTATTTATTTATTTATTTACATTTTTTTGACCGGGAGTGACCGACTGGACATAGGTCCATTTTCAGCAGAGGCCCGGGAAGAAAAGCTCCACAGTTAAAATAAACAGACAGTAGTTACATTGGATTACATAGTAATTAACAATTTAACATAGCAATTACTTACAGCATATTTACAGATGAAGAACATGGTACATCAGTAGACAACTAGAATCTTTATCTGTGAAGTACATAAAAGACATTAACAAATGTTACAATAAGAAGTTTCTGCTGTATAATAAGTACTAGGCTTATGAGCATCTGAGCTTGCTATAATCAAGGTAGTTAGTGGAGTGGAAAGAAAGGTAGTGGTTGGATGGGGTGGATGATATCAGAGTGGGAGTTGCAAGGGCATAGCCAGCATGTTTGTAGGTGTGCTTTTAGTAAAGTTTTGAAGTGGGTGCATGATGGTATGGAGGTAATTGTGGGTGGGAGGGAGTTCCATAATTTGGCTATGGTGCAAAAGAATAGTGGATAGAGAATAGAATATATTGGGTTGTGTGGCAGTTTGCCTTAATAGCTTAGAGGCTGAGACATTGTGAGATGTGGTTGCATGTGTCCTGGGGATTGTTGCCTTTGTAAAGAGCTTGGGAGGTTGCTAAGAGCAGCGTATAGGAGGCTTTTGAGGTTTGGGTAGGTTGCATTTAAAAGCCATATGTGAGTTTGTATGTCTGATCCATACTAGGTGTGGTATGTGTGTACTGGCATCCTGTTTAGAAATATCAGTCTCTACATGCAAGAGCTTTAGCTCCAGATATGTAGTGTAATTACATCTCTCGAATATGGTGCCAGTTTGCTTAAGAATAAGGAAGTTGTCAGGAAACAGGAGACAATTGCCATTGTCTTAGGATGCCCATTTCCACCAGGCTGGCTACAGAGACAGTAGGAAAGTGCACATCCATAGCTATGAATCCTCTTTTTTGTAATCTAAGGGGGGGCAATTGGGGTTTGGGATTGTTGGGCTGGGGGCAGAGGCATAGGATTAGTCTTAAAACACACTTAAGGTAATGTTTCTCAGTGAGAAAACTAGCTATTCAGCTACATACTTGAGAAAACAGCAGAGGAAGTTTTCTATGGAAAAGTACAGCTCTAGGTGCCTGTGTCTATAAAGGGCACTTCACACCACTGACCACTGTTACACAGCTCTGCACAGGTTGCAGGAGATGAGTTAGAGAGGAATCCAATAAGTAAGCAGTAAAAATGCACTATAAATGTGTGTGTGTGTGTGTGTGTGTGTGTGTGTGTGTGTGTGTGTGTGTGTGTGTGTGTGTGTGTGTGTGTGTGTATGTGTATGTGTATATGTATATATATATATATATATATATATATATATATATATATATATATATGTATATATGGTTTCACTTCAGAATCTCAAACTAGTGAAATATCGAATTTCAGTAGCTCAACACCGAAGTGTAGAATGTGTAGTGGTGGTTTTTGTGTGTTTGTGTTTTTAGTGAGACCTCGGAGTTAGTATATATAAGTAGCGGTTGTGTGGGGGTGCAGGGGGGCTTGCCCCCCATGTTATATGTAGGGTCCACACATGTTTGTTTTGTTGTGTTTGTGTGTGTTTTATTGGTTTGTAGTGTAGGGAGGAAGGTGTATGTCTGCTTGTTTGTGTGTAGAGTGTGTATGTGGGCAGTCGCGATTTTGAATTTCGCTCTTTTGGGATTTTGGGTTTTTCAGTTTTCGGCTTTACAGTCTCGAGATACTGAATATGAGAGATGTTAGTCAAATAGAAATGTTTCATGTCTATCTAAAAGATATAATGGACTTTCTGAAATTTACCATGAAGTATAGTTATACATCCATAGACTTTTTGGATATAAAAGTCATTCAAGATAAAAATGGTGTAATAGACACAAGGTCATTTAGAAAGGATTGTTGGAAAAATAACATACTACCAAAAAAGAGTATGCATCCAAGATATACTTATGATAATATTATGAAAGGCAATTTTTAAGAATGTCCAGATTACACTCAAAGGAGACAGATTTCAAAGAAGCAATGGAAGACATGAGCATACAATTTAAAAATTGTGGATACAAACACCAAGAGATGTCCAAAATGGAACAGTGCGCACGAAACAAACAGCAAGATGAAGGCTTACCGTATTTAAGGGAGACATATAATGAAATAGAAGGAGGAAGAAAGGTGAGAAATAATGAAAGGGGAATAAGGATGACCCTTACTTATACTAAAGACACAGCAAAGATCTGCAATATTATAAGGGACAACTGGAAGATACGAACATCGAATGAAGGATTAAAGCAAATAGTTGGGGATGTCCCAAAATATTGTTTTAAGAATGAAAAGAACTTAAAACAGAACTTATGTAAAGATAAGAAGCAACTGTGTCCTACAGTTTCCCAAAGGAAAGGAACTTGTCCATGTAGAAGATGCACTATGTCCAAATATATAAATACAGAGAGTAAATACACACACCCCACTTTGAAGACAACACATGAGAGTCATTTTCATGCTGATTGTACAACTAAGAATGTAATATACATTGCTACTTGCCTACAATGTGACAGTTTTTACGTAGGTAAAACTGTAAGACAATTAAAATAAAGGATCTCAAAACACATCAGTGATATCAGCCTAAATGACTATATGAATCCGTTAGTGAAGCACTTAAGAGATAATGCTGGACATTATTTTAATTTCAGGGGCTTACAGCTGGTGTCTGGCACAGAAGGAGGAGGTGACTTGAATAACATTGTCAAACTAAAGAAATTAAGTGGATTGGAAAATTGAGAGCGTATAGAATGCCAGGTTTGAACACTGCTTTTCCTCTGAAACCTGCCCTAAAGGGGCGTAGGCTTAAGAAGCATTTGTGAATGGCTGAAGAAGGAGATCAATAATTGGCACTAGAAAAAGGAGTTGGCCTGAGTTGTGCTGTTGATTGGATGAAAGTACGATTAAAAGTTTGGGAAAGATGGCGTGTTACTAGATCTGATGAAGGATTGTAGTTGGATCTGAAAGCACTTCTCCATTGAACAGAAGCCCATCTTTTTATGCTTTTAATTACGTATTAAATTTTATTCAAGCTTTAATATTTTCCATTGGATTCTTTGCCATTGAGTGAAGTGGATGCCCTGGCTTGGAACACTGTGCTTTTTTTTGCTTGGTATATATAGCTACCACTCTCCTACTTTCGTCTACACTCATGCCTTACTACCGCAGGTCTTCATTCACACAATCCATCCACCTCCCTCTTTTCTGGATGCCTTTATTTCCTCTTGCTTTCTTCCTGGCTGACCCAAGTCTTCTTCACCACATTGTCTTCTGCTTTTCTGAATATGTGCCTGAACCACCGTAAGTGGTTCTCTTTGACCTTTTCCTGCAATTGGAGCTGTCTAACCCATAGTGTGCATGCTACCACCTCTCTCATCCACTTCATCTCCATCACCTCTAGCTGTCTAATTGCTCTCATTTTACTGCCCAAGTTTCTGTACCATACAGTAGTACTGGTTGCACCACTGTTTTGTACACCTTACTTTTCCCTGCTTTGGCAATCTTCTGTCATACATGACTCCTGACCCTCTGTGCCAGTTGGATACTCTGATTCTAGCTTTGACCTAACTCAGATGTCTCTTCTCCTTAGCCACCACTCCCAGATACTAGAAGCTGTCAACCTGTTCCACTACTTTCCTTCTATCTCAATTTTCAGGTTATTCTGTTTTCCCCCATTTGCTGCCATTATAACTTTCTTATCTATAGTTCGTTTCATTCCATGTGCCTTCAGTTTTTTTGCATTTCATTCCGCTATCCTTTGCTGAAGTTCCTGCTCAGAACCTGTCTGTAATGCCACATCATCTGCATACAGCATCTTTGTTGATCTGTCTCCATGTAGTCAATCACCAACATGTGCAACAGTGGGCTCAGAGATGACTCCTGAGGCACACCCACTCCACTAGCAAACCCTCTGTGAGACTGAACATTATTTATACCTGAGCCGTTGGATCTTTAGGTTCATAGGTTCATACTAGGCTATCTGCCCGAGGGCATTTACAAGCCTAGCCCATCGTTTTGTGGCTTACGCCACCCCTTTAGTATGGGGAACTATACCCATTATTTTGCTGTGCCTCTGTCGAGCAGTGACACTGAGGTAATCCCTGGGGTATATCTGCGATCTCCCATCCATTGGTCAAGATTTCTCTTGAACAAGGCCAGCGAGGTGCTCTGCCTCACATATACCGGGATTTTGTTCCACAGCATAGGGAGTCTTTGGGTGATGAATCTATCCCTCCAGCACGTCCTATTAATAGCCGTGTTGAGGTTTAAGTCTCCGACCTTGTGGCTCTGATGGATCTAGATTTTTGAGGTGAAGCATATTCATCAAATCTGGGTTTGACATGGCCTTGTATGTTAGGCAAAGGTCACCTCTGAGCAAGCGGTAGCGACTGAATAGAGCTGGAGTTCTTTCAGTCGGGCAGCATAGGACAGATTTTTGAGACCCTTTATCCTTTTGGTGAGGAACTTTTGTGGCCTCTCCAGCTGCTGCAAGTGTCGGGTCAGATACATTCCGAATGGGGCATTGTACTCAATCATTGGTCTGATGAGTGATGAGTAAAGGGAGACTATGACCTCCCTTGATCTAGATGAGAATCCCTTCATGATAAGGTGGGCAATGTAGAAGGTCTTCCTAACTACTTTAGCTACATGGGTGTCGAATGACAGACTACTATCAACCTGGGTCCCCAGGTCCCTGATAACTTCTTCTGTGCTCAGTGGATTGCCACCTATTTGGTAGCTAGGGGTAACCTTGTTTTTCCCAAAGGGTATGACTATGCATTTTTTGGCATTTAACTTTAGGCCATGGCTCTGGCACCAGTTATCCGTTTCTGTGAGACCCTTCTGAAGGATATCTGTGTCAGATGTGTTTTCTACTATGGCCCAGTTTGCAGTCATCTGCAAACTTTGTCAGCCATAACCCTCCTGTGTTTGCTTGTACTTGGAAAAGTAGATGCCAAACAAGAGTGGGCCCAGGACTGAGCCCTGTGGGACACCACTTGTGACAGACTTTGAGTCTGACATGGCGCCAGCAACTCTGACCCTGTGGGTTCTGTCACTCAGCCAGTTTGCAACCCATCTTGTGATGTATGGGTTAACATTTAAGCTGATGAGTTTTTCAATGATACCCGAGTGGGGTATTGTATCGAAGGCCTTCGCCAGATCGAGGTAGGCTGTATGGACTGCCTTTCCCTCATCAATGGCTTTGGTGACTGTTTTGAAAAAGTCAACCAAGTTTAAAAGGCATGATCTGCCTTTGACAAAGCCAAACTGGGTTGGATCCAAAGTCTGCAAATTCCCTATGTCTTTATTTATGAGGTCCATTATGATCCTCTCCATGGCTTTGCAGATAAGGCTTGTCAAGCTAATGGGCGGTAATTTCCAGGGTCGGTGGAGGCACCGCCTTTGTGAAGTGGGACCACAGTTGCAGTGCGCCACTCCTGGAGTGCGTATCCAGAGGTAAGACTTTGATTAAACAGCTGTCCTAGCTGTGGGTTTAATTCCTCATTGAGTTCGTGGAGCACACAGCCGGGGACACCATCAGGTCCCATGGATGCTGTGTTTTTGCTTTGGAGAGAGCAGTTCTCACTTGGGCGTTGGAGATGTTTGGGGGCTGCAATCGTTTGGTATAGATATCTCTCCTTTTGGGGAGGGGAGAAGTTTGCACTGAACCTGTCAGCCAGTATGTTGGCAATGTCTGTAGGATCAGTAATCTTCACATCATTTTGAACTAGTTCTGAGCATATCTGGGAGTTTCCTCCCAGGTTTCTAACATAGCTAAAGAAGGCCTTATGATTGTCTTTTGAGTCTTTAGCTATTTTTCTCTCAAAATTTGCTTTGGATGATTTTATGAGAGCTCTTAGTTTTTTACTTATAGTGATCAAGGGTGTCTTACCTTTTAAGGATTTTGCTCTATCTTGTAGTAGCTTCCTCCTTTTGTTGTAGAGTTTGTTTATGGCTGGGGTCCACCAGACTGGACGCTTGCCTTTGGTACAAAGAGTCTTTGTTTTGCTTGGGATTGCCTTATCCATGCAGTCCTGCAGGTGCTGGTAGAAGGCATTTGTAAGTGATTCAGCGGCTTGAGTACTGTTTTCCGCCGGCTCGGGGACCTTAAAGGAGACCACACTAGTCTTTAGAAGTGTGAAGTCGACTTTCGAGAAGTTCTTTACTGTGGTCTTTTTTATTTCAGGTGGGGTGGGATGAGGACCTCCAGCGAGATTAGTTTGTGATCTGATCTCACCAGTGAGGGGTATACTTCCGGTGTTGAACATTGTGCTCCCATGTTCGTGATGATGAGATCAAGTATGTTATCTCCTCTTGTGGGGATGGTGACTAGTTGTTCCATGGCATTTGAGTTTATGAATTCCAGGAACTTTTGGGCTAGGGTGTTTGGGCTTGAGTAGTGTTCCCAGTCTATATTAGGGTAATTGAAGTCACCTAGTATGATGGTGTTTGGTGATACATTTATCCCTCTAGTGTTTTCAGGAAGGCCATGTGAGGTTCCTGAGTTTGTGAGGGTGGCCTGTAACATGCTACAATTTGCAGAGCAGTCTTGCCTATGGTTAATTGCACCTGGATGGTCTCCGATGCATCGTGCGTTGCCACCAGTCTTGAGGTGTGGGTGTCCTTGATGAATATGGATACCCCCCCCCTCCTTTCTTGGTATTGTCTGGATTTTGGGGCGGAGCATGATATGAGGTAAAACCTGATAGTGCTGGGGTGCTCTCAGGAGCCTTGAACCAGGTTTCTGTCACAGCACAGACATCAATGTTCTCCATACTGAGAAGGGCCACGAGTGTGTGCATTTTGAGATTTAGACTTCTGGCATTGAGCAGCATTACCCTTAGTTTTTCCTTTTTTGTGTTCTAGGGTGGTAGGTTTAGAATTTGAGCCTTGCCTAAAAAAGGCACTATGGGGGTGGCAAGAGCCTTTGCCAATATCCGGAATCCCAGGGGTGACAGGTGCAAGCCGTCCCTTGACAGCGTGGCTTGTCCAGCATGTCATCCCAGGCAGACAGACACTGGATCCCCTTTGAATGACACCAGTGTTTAAGCCAATTGTTAAAGCTGATCATCTTATCTCTGTATTGTGGCATCATTCTTGGTGAAGGTAGGATACTGCTCAAGGTCAGGGTCATACCTGCCTGGGCTACATAATCAGAGAGCTCCTCAATGTCTCTTTTCATGTAGGCCCAGGGGGTGCGTCTCAGGTCGTTTACACCAGCGTGGACAATGACTGAGTCATATTTGTACCTGCTGTTGAGAGACCTGAGTGCTTGCGTTATGTGGCGGATTCTAGCGCCCGACAGGCAGCTTACTGTGACCTTCTCCTTACTCAGTCTGGTGAGCGGGACGTCAGTGTGTCTGACTATGGAGTCACCAATGACTAGTGTGTCTGGCATTGTGTTTGGCCTTAAGGGCTGTGACTGTTTGACACTCTGACTGTGAGGTCTATGTGTTGCAGGTGTTGTGTTCTGAGGTGGTGGTTGTTTGGGTGTCTGCTTTGGTGGCCTCTGCTGTTTTGGTAGATTTTTGATCAGAGCCTCCGAGTATGTCTTTGTGTGTTTATGTGTATGATTTGAGGTTGTGATGGTACTATGTGAGACTGGGTCTATAGTGTGTGTGGTAACCTTCTCCTCCTGACTGATCTTGCCAGTCCTATGTTGAGAGAGCTCAGCCTCCAGTTTGGCCGTATAGTTGCATCTCTCGCATGTATTTGTGTTTTGTGGGAGGAGGAGAGGGTTGTCTGTGTACATGAGGCAATTGTAACATTGCCTCAATATTCCCAGGTTCACCAGCTGAGCAGGAGAGGACACTAGCAACTGATCCTCGACATGCTAGAAGGAATAGACAAAAACTTTAAAAAGATTCCGGGGGACGTGGGTGACCGAGAAATGGGGGTTTGCCTTTTTGGGGTACTATCTATGACAAGAGTGCCGTATCAAGGTAATAAGTACTGTAGGAGCAAGTGCTAGGTTTAACAGATAGAGACTAGTCTACTTGGAGTCAAGTAGAGATGATCTTTTTAGTTATAGGATACGCAGATTAGATCAGTAGTATAGTTCGAGGAAGGTAGTTTTAAGAGAAAATTTGAAGAGTGGACTTTAGGTAGCCCGAATAGTTTAAACCTGCTTAACCGGCGCTGCCAGTGGCAACTCCGTGCTAAATCGCGCTAAATCGCGCTAAAGCGCGCTAAAACGCGCTTTATAGCAGGGGGCTGGAAAAGACAGGAAATGACCCAAAATGGCCAATAGACTACAAGTTACTGCCTTAAACCACTCCTCTAAGGACAAACAGGCAGCTCAGTACTCCCCACTCTCACTGGTGAGTAAAGACACTTCCCCCTGACCAAACAAGGAAAATGGAGAAACACAAGAACCAAGACAAAGCCCAGGGATCAGCAAAATCTGGTCTCTGGAACACTAGTTAGGAAAGTATGGAAAACAAGGATATTTTTTTTGTTTCAAGTTTTTTTTACAGAAAAGCAGAAAACATAATAAATGCTATGATTTTCGACTAAATGCTATCAAAAGCTAGTACACTTGAGTGTATTAGCCTGTAGTTTAACTTTTAGGCAAAACTTAAACTAGCAAGTGCAGTAAACAGTTTTAGCTTATAAACACAGTAAAAACAGTGCAAACTTTGATAAAACAAGCAGAAACAGTAGTCGAAAGGCACAAAAAGTCGAAAAAGCCAAGAAAAATACTTAAAATCTGGAAAGGTAGTCTTTTCTGGTCTCTGCTGCTAGAGGAACACTGCTGGCCACCACGAGGAGCTGTGCTGAGTTCTCAATAGCTGGAAAAGCCCGCACTAATCCTACCAGGAAAAGCCTGCACTAATCCTACCAGTGTTTCTAGGACTTCAAACCACCACAGGACTGCCCAAATCAGCTTTCATGGGACCTTGCCATATGCTTTCTCCAAGTCTAGGAATGTCCAGTTGGACTCTTTCCTCATCTTTAGCTTCTTCTTATGTATCTGGCACACTACAAGCATCTGGTTTGTTGTTCTGCATCCTGATCTGAATTCAAACTGCTCACCTCCCATCCCACTTTCTACTGTACTCTGCCCATATGTTTACCAGTCACCTTTTCCAGCATTTCAATGCAGTATGACAGGAGTTACCTTTGTACTGCCTACAGTTCTGAATGTCCCCTTTGCTCTTGTACACTGGCATTAGTGTGCTTATTCTTCTGTCATCTGGGATACGCCTTTCTCTCCACACTGGTAGAAGTATCCTCCTGAGTCACATCTCCAATATCTCAGCCAGCATCTTTATTATATCTGCTGTGACCCCATCTGAGCCTGCTGCTTTCCCTGACTTCATCTTCCTTAGTGCTGTTGTTACTTCTTCTAAAGTGGGCTCCTATTCTTCTTTCAATGTAGGCTTTGTCTGGGGAAGTACAGCTTCTGTAGGGTTTTCTTCATTCAGTACTCCTTCCATCTGCCTATGATGTCCTGTGGCCTGGTGAGTAGGTTGCTGCTGGAATTCCTTATCAAGAGTGCCTGCCTATCTTTTTTATCTTTCTGTTTTGCCTTTGCAACCTGACAGAGTCTCTTTGCACCACCTACCAAGTCACTTTCCAGAATATGGTAGAGAGCCCCTGATGCCTTGTTCTTTCATAAGTTCATAGGTTCATAGTTAGGTACTAGGCTATCTGCTCAAGGGCATTTATAAGCTTAGCCAGAGTGTGTCAGCTTTCGCCACCCCATTGATTAATTAACTGAGCATCTGTCAAGAAGAGCCAATGAAGTGATCCCAGAGGTGTATTTTCTGTTACCCATCCACTCGTCAAGGTTTCTCTTGCAGAGTTTTAGAGAGGGGCTCTGCCTAATGTAGTTAAGAATTTTGTTCCAAAGCATGGAGAGTATCTGTGACAAGAATCTATCCCTCCAACATGTTCTATTTATTGTTGTGGTGAGGTTTAGCTCACTAGAGCGAGTGGCTTGCAGTGACTTGGATTTCTTTAGGTGGAGCATGTCCATCAATTCTGAGTTGGACATGGCTTTGTAAGTCAGGCAGATATCACCTCTGAGTAAGTGATATGTGACTGAGCACAGCTGGAGTTTTTCCAGTCAGGCTGCATAGGACATATGTTTGAGGCCAGTAATCCTCTTGGTGAGGTACTTTTGTGGTCTTTCCAGCTGTTGGAAGTGTCTTGTGAGGTACATCCCAAATGAGGCATTGTACTCTATGATGGGTCTGATGAGTGATGAGTAGAGGGGCACTATAACTTCTTTTTTTCTAGATGTGAACCCTTTAGTAATTAGATGGGCTACATAGAAGGATTTTCTAACTACTTTGGCAATATGATTGTCAAAGGAGAGATTACTATCTACCTGGGTCCCCAGATCTCTTATTACCTCTTCTGTATTAAGGGGGTTGCCACCTATGTGGTGATTCATGGGTGTTTTGTTTTTCCCAAACGGGATGACTATGCATTTTTTGGCATTTAGCTTGAGACCATGACTTTGACATCAGGTGTCCATCTCAGTAAGGCCCTTTTGGAGAATGTCCGTGTCAGCCAGAGTCAATTATGGCTCCCAGTATGCAGTCATTGGCAAACTTGGTTAGCCATAGCCCTCCTGTGTTTGCCTGTACTTCTGAGAAGTATATGCCAAACAGTAGGGGTCTCAGGACTGAGCCTTGTGGGACACCACTTGTGACTGGTTTAGAGTCGGACCTGGAGCCCTCTATTCTTAACGTGTGAGTTCTGTCTGTAAGCCAGTTGGCAACCCATCTCATGACATAGGGGTTTATGTTCAGGCTGGTGAATTTTTCTATAATTCCCAAGTGGGGTATGGTGTCAGAAACCTTGGTGAGGTCAAGGTAGGCTGTGTGAACTACCTTCTCCTCATCTATGGCCTTGGTGACTGTCTCGAAGAAGTCAACCAGGTTTAGTAGGCATGATCTGCCCTTAACAAAGCCAAAATGGGTCGGGTCAAGTGTTTGGAGGTTCCCAATGTCTTTGCTAATGAGATCCACGATGATGTGCTCCATAGCCTTGCAGACTAGGCTAGTCAGGCTTATGGGGCGATAGCTACCAGGGTGATGCTGTGGCCCCTCCTTTGTGGAGCAGAATAAGCATTGCTGTACGCCATTCTATGGGCACATAGCCTGTGAAGAGGCTAAGGTTGAACAGTGTGTTTGGGTGGGTGGTTAGTTCATTCTGTAGTTCGTACAAGATGCAGCCTGGGACAACATCTGACCCCACTGATGCTATGCTTTTGGCTTTTGAAGGGCTGTTTTCACCTGTGTGTCTGTGATTTCTGGGACACTACACTTTTCCGGTATTGTTGTGGGCCCTTTTGGGGGTGAGAGGGGGTGAAGTTTGCACTGAATCTATCTGCCAGGATGTTGGCAATATCAGTGGGTTCAGTATATTTTGTGCTTCTTTGCACTAGCTCAGAGCATATCTGCGAGTTGCCACTTAGATTCTTGACATAGCTAAAGAAGGCTTTGTGGTTATATTTTGAATCCTTGGCTATTTTTCTTTTGATGTTAGCTTTGCAGGATTTTATGAGGAACCTTAGTTTTTTACTGATACTGATCGGGGATGTCTTTCCTTCTTGGGATTGGCTTTTTTTCTGAACTAGTTTCCTCCTTCTATTGTATAGCCTATTTATGGCAGGGGTCCACCAGACTGGTTTCCTTCTCTTAAGGGAGTGAGTCTTGGTTTTGTTAGGGATGACACGATCCATGCATCCTTGTAGGTGCTCACAGAGTGTATTTGTAAAGGTTCCTGCATCTTGGACACTGTTATCCTTTAGCATGGGGGTTGTGAAACGTACCACCTCTGTCTTAAGTAAGGTGAAGTTTTCTATAGAAAAGTTTTTCACTGTGGTTTCCTTGGTTGGAGGTGGTGGAGTGGTGTTGACATCCAGAGTGATTAGTTATAGGTCTGATCTAACCAGTGACAGGTTGACATCCAGTGTGGAACACCTGTCATCCATGTTGGTGATGATCAGGTCCAATATGTTTTCATCTCTGGTAGGGGAGTTTACCAGCTGATCCAGGGCATTTGAGTTGAGGGTAGTACAGTAACCTTCATTGAGGGTGGTACAGTCACCTTCAGTGAGAATGGTACAGTGATCATCAGTCTGGATAGTACATGCATCTTCCATGAGGGTGTTACAGTCATTTTCAGTGAGGATGTGTACTACAATCATCTTCAGTGAGGGCGGTACAGTCATCTTCACTGAAGGTGGTACAGTCACCTTCAGTGAGGGTGGTATGGTCATCTTCATTGAGGATGGTACAGTCACCTTCAATGAGTGTCGTACAGTCATCTCCGGTGAGAATGGTACAGTCATCTTCAGTGAGGGTGGTACAGTCACTTTCAGCGAGGGCAATACAGTCATCACCAGTGAGAGCAGTACAGTCATCTTCAGTGAGGGAAGTACAGTCATTTTCAGTGAGGGTGGTACAGTCATGTTCAGTGAGTGTGGCTAAGTCACCTTCAGTGAGTGTGGTACAGTCACTTTCAGTGACAGAGGTACAGTCATCTTCAGTGATGGAGGTACACTCATCACTAGTGGGGATGGTATAGTCATCTTCAGTGAGGGTGGTACAATCACCTTTAGTGAGTGTGGTACAGTCATCACCAGAGAGGATGGTACAGTCATCACCAGTGAGGATGGTACAGTCACCTTGAGTGACTATGCTTCATTCACCTTCAGTGAGGGTTTTACACTCATCACCAGAGAGGATGGTAAAGTCATCTTCAGTGAGTATGGTACAGTTACTTTCAGTGAGTGTGGTACAGTCATCACCACTGAGGAAGGTACAGTCATCTTCAGTGAGGGTGGTACAGTCATCTTCAATGAGGGTGGTATAGTCACCTTCGGTGTTGCACAGTCATCAACAGTGGAGATGGTACAGTCATCACCATTGATGGTGGTACAGTCATCTTCAGTGAGGATGGTAAAATCATCTCCAGTGAGGGTGGTACAGTAATCTTCAGTGAGGGTTGTACAGTACCCTTCAGTAACTGTGATACAATGATCACCAGTGAGGATGTTACAGTTATCTTCAGTGAAGGTGATACAGTCATTTTCATTGTGGATGGTACAACAGTCATCTTCAGTGAGTTCAGTACAGTCATCTTCAGTGAGAGTAGTAGAGTCACCTTCAGTGAGGGTGGTACGGTCATCTTCAGTGAGGATGGTACAGTCATCTTCAGTGAGTGTGGTACAGTCATCACCACTGAGGATTGTACAGTCATCACCAGTGAGGGCAGTTCAGTGAACTTCAGTGAGGGTGGTACAGTCATCTTCCATGAGGATGGTACTATAGTCATCTTCAGTGCGGGGCGGTACAGTCATCTTTGGTGACGATGGTACTGCAGTCATCTTCACTGAGGGTGGTACAGTCTTCTTCAGCAAGGGTGGTACATTCACCTTCAATGAGGGTGGTACAGTCATCTTCAGTGAGGATGGTACTACAGTCATCTTCAGTGAGGGTGGTACAGTCATCTTCAGTGAGGATGGTACTACAGTCATCTTCATTGAGGGTGGTACAGTCATCTTCAGTGAGGGCGGTAAATTCATCTTCAGTGAGGGCGGTGCAGTCCCCTTCAGTGAGTGTAGTACTACAGTCACCTTCAGTGAGGGTGGTAAAGTCATCACCAGTTAGGATGTATAGTCATCTTCATTGAGGGTTGTACAGTCATCTTCAGTGAGGGCGGTACAGTCATTTTCCATGAGGATGGTACAGTCACCTTCAGTAAGTGTGGTACAGTCATTACCAGTGAGAATGGTACAGTCATTTTCAGGGAGGGTGGTACAGTCACCTTTAGTGAGGATCGTGCAGTCACCTTCAGTGAGGGTGGTACAGTCATCTTCAGTGAGGATCGTGCAGTCACCTTCAGTGAGGGTGGTACAGTCATCTTCAGTGAGGATGTTACAGTCACCTTCAGTGAGGGTGGTACAGTCACCTTCAGTGAGAGCAGTACAGTCATCTTCAGTGAGGGTGCTACAGTCATCCCCAGTGAGGATGGTACAGTCATCACCAGTGAGGGTGGTACAGTCATCTTTAGAGTGTGTGGAACAGTCACTTTCAGTGAGGGCAGTACAGTCATCACTAGTGAGGGTGATACAGTCACCTTCAGTGAGAGTGGTACAGTCATCTTCAGTGAGGGTGGTACAGTCCTCTTCAATGAGGGTGGTACAGTCACCTTCAGTGAGGGTGATACTGTCATCTTCAATGAGGATGGTATTAAGGCCATATTTTTGGGGGATGGTACAGTCAACTTCAGTGATGATGATGCAGTCTTCACCAGTGCGAGTGGTACAGTCACCTTCTGTGAGTGTGATACAGTCACCTTCAGTGAGGGTGGTACAGTCATCACCAATGAAGATGGTACAGTCATTACCAGTGAGGGTGGTACAGTCACCTTTAGAGAGTGTGGAACAGTCACTTTCAGTGAGGGCAGTACAGTATCACTAGTGAGGGTGATACAGTCACCTTCAGTGAGGGTGGTACAGTCATCTTCAGTGCGGGTGGTACAGTAACCTTCAGTGAAGGTGGTACAGTCACCTTCAATGAGTATGGTGCAGTGATCACCAGTGAGGATGGTACAGTCATCTTCATTGAGGATGGTACTACTGTTACCTTCAGTGAGGGTGGTACAGTGACCTTCAGTGAGGGTGGTACAGTAATCTTCAGTGAGAGCAGTACAGTCATCTTCACTGAGTGGGGTACAGTCACCTTCAGTGAGTGTGGTACACTCACATTCAGTGAGGGCATTACAGTAATCTTCAGTGAGGGTGGTACTTTCATCACCAGTGAGGATGGTACAGTCACCTCCAGTGCAGGTGGTACAGTCTTCACCAGTGAAGATGGTACTGTCACCACAAGTGAGGGTGGTACAGTCACCTTCAGTGAGTGTGGTACAGTCACCTTCAGTTAGGGCAGTAGAGTCATCACCAGTGAGGGTGGTACAGTCACCTTCAGTGAGGGTGGTACAGTCATCTTCAGTGAGTGTGGTACAGTAACTTTCAGTGAGAGTGGTACAGTAACCTTCAGTGAGTGTGGTATAGTGATCACCAGTGAGGATGGTACAGTCATCTTCCGTGAGGGTGGTACAGTCATCTTCCGTAAGGGAGGTAGAGTCATCTTCAGTGAGTCTGGTGAAGTCACCTTCAGTGAGTGCGGTACAGTCACCTTCAGTAATGGATGTTCAGTCATCTTCATTGAGGGAGGAGCAGTCATTACTAGTGGGTATGGTACCATCATCTTCAGTGAGGGTGGTACAGTCACCCTCACTGAAGATGATGGTATAGTCATCATCCGTGAGGTGGTACAGTCATCGCCAGTGAGGCTGGCACAGTCACCTTCACTGAGGGTGGTACAGTCATCACCAGTGAGGATTGTACAGTCATCACTAGTGCGGAAGGTACAGTCACCTTCAGTGACTATGATACAGGCACCTTTGCTGAGGGTGGTACAGTCATCAGCAGTGAAGATAGTATAGTCATCTTCAGTGAGGATGGTACAGACATTTTAAGTGAGGGTGGTATAGTCACCTTCAGTGAGTGTTGTACATTCATCAACAGTGAGAATGGTACAGTCTTCACTAGTGAGGGTGGTACAATCACCCTCAGTGAGGGCAGTACAGTCATCTTCAGTGAGGGTGGTACAGTAACCTTCAGTGAGGCTGGTACAGCCCCCTTCAGTGAGTGTGGTACAGTGATCACCAGTCAGGATGGTACAGTCATCTTCAGTAAGGGTGGTACAGTCATCTTCAGTGAGGGTGGTACAGTCACCTTCAGTGAGGGTGGTGTGTTAATCTTCAGTGAAGATGGTGCAGTCACCTTAAGTGCGTGTGGTACAGTCGTCATCAGTGAGGATGGCACAGTCATCTTCAGTGAAGGTGGTACATTCACCTTCAGTGAGGGTGGCACAGTCGTCTTCAATGATGATGGTACTACAGTCATCTTCAGTGAGGGCTGTACAGTCCTCTTCAGTGAGTGTGGTGCACTCACCTTCAGTGAGAGTGCCACAGTCATCTTCACTGAGGATGGTACAACAGTCATCTTCAGTGAGGGTGGTACAGTCATCTTCAGTGAGGATGGTACTACAGTCATCTTCAGTGAGGGTGATACTGTCTTCTTCAGTGAGGGTGGTATGGTCACCTTTAGTGAGGGTGGTACAGCCATCTTCAGTGAGGGCAGTAAAGTCATCTTCATTGAGGGTGGGGCAGTCATCACCAGTGAGAATTGTACAGTCATCTTCAGTAAGGATGGTACAGTCATCTTCAGTGAGGGAGGTACTGTCACCTTCAGTGAGGGTGGTACAGTCACCTTCAGTGAGGGTGGTACAGTCATCTTCAGTGAGGATGGTACAGTCACCTTCAATGAGTGTGGTAAAGTCATCACCAGTGAGTGCAGTACAGTCATCTTCAGTTAAAGCAGTACAGTCATCTTAAGTGAGTGTGGTACAATCTCCTTCAGTGAGTGTGGTACAGTCACCTTCAGTGAGGGTGGTACAGTCATCTTTAGCGAGGGAGGTACAGTCATACCCAGTGACGATGGCACAGCCATCCTCAGTGAGGGAGGTACAGTCATCTTCAGTTAAAGCCGTACAGTCATCTTAGGTGAGTGTGGTACAATCTCCTTCAGTGTGTGTGGTACAGTCATCAGCAGTGAGAATGGTACAGTCATCACCAGTGAGAGTGGTACAGTCACTTTCATTGAGTGTGATACAGTCACCATCAGTGAGTGTGGTACAGTCATCACCAGTGAGAATGGTACAAACATCATTAGTGAGGGTGGTACATTCACCTTCAATGAGTGTGGTACAGTCACCTTCAGCGAGGGCAGTGCATTCATCATGAGTGAGGGTGGTAGAGTCACCTTCAGTGAGGGCGGTACAGTCATATTGAGTGAGGGTGGTATAGTAACCTTTGGAGAGTGTCATACAGTCATCACCAGCGAGGATGGTACAGTCATCTTTAGTGAGGGTGGTACAGTCATCTTTAGTAAGGGTGGTACAGTCATCTTCAGTGAGGGTGGTGCAGTCATCAAAAGTGTGGATGGTACCGTCATCCTCTGTGAGGGCTCCACAGCCAACTTCAGTGACTGTGCTACAGTCATCACCACTGAGGCTGGTACAGTCTTCACCAGTGAGAGTGCTACAGTCACCTTTAGTGAGAGTGCTACAGTCACCTTTAGTGAGTGTGGTACAGTCACCTTCAGTGGAGGTGGTACAGTCTTCACCAGTGAAGATGGTACTGTCATCACCAGTGAGGGTATTGCAGTCACCTTTAGTGAGGTTGATACAGACACCTTCAGTGAGTGTGGTAAAATCTTCATCAGTGAGGATGGTACCGTCATCTTCTACAAGGGTGGTACAGTTACCTTCACTGAGGCGGTAAAGTCATCAACAGTGAGGATGGTACACACATCTTCAGTGAAGGTGGCACAGTCACATTCTGTGAGTGTAGTACAGTCATCACCAGTGAGTGCAGTACAGTCATCTTCAGTGAGGGTGGTACAGTCACCTTCTGTGAGGGTGGTAGAGTCATCATCAGTTAAAACAGTACAGTCATCTTCAGTGAGTGTGGTACAGTCTCCTTCAATGGGTGTGGTACAGTCATCAGCATTGAGGATGGTACAGTCATCACCAGTGACAGTGGTACAGTCACTTTCAGTGAGTGTGGTACAGTCACTATCAGTGAGGATGGTGCAGTCAACGCCAGTGAGGATGGTACAGTCATCAACAGTGAGGGTGTTACAGTCACCTTCAATGAGTGTGGAACAGTCACTTTCAGTGAGGACAGTGCAGTCAACACTATTGAGGATGGTACAGTCATCTTTAGTGTGGGTGGTACAGTCAATTTCAGTGAGTGTGACACAGTCATCACCAGTGAGGGCAGTACAGTAATCTTCAGTGAGGGAGGTACAGTCATCTTCAGTGAGGGTGGTACAGTCATCTTCAGTGAGTGTGGTTCAGTCACCTTCAGTGACGAAGGTACAGTCATCTTCAGTGAGGGTGGTACAATCACATTTACTGAGTGTGGTAATGTCATCATTAGAGAGGATGGTGCAGTCATCACCAGTGAGGATGGTACAGTCACCGTGAGTGACTATGGTTCATTCACCTTCAGTGAGGGTGTTACAGTCATCACTAGAGAGGATGGTAAAGTCATCTTCAGTGAGGATGGTACAGTTACCTTCAGTGAGTGTGGTACAGTCATCACCACAGAGGAAGGTACAGTCATCTTCAGTGAGGGTGGTACAGTCATCTTCAATGAGGGTGGTATAGTCACCTTCAGAGCTGCACAGTTATCAACAGTGAGGATGGTACAATCATCACCGGTGAGGGTGGTACAGTCACCTTCAGTGAGGGCTGTAAAATCATCTTCAGTGAGGGTGGTACAGTAACCTTCAGTGAGGTTGTACAGTCACCTTCAGTAACTGTGTTGCAGTGATCACCAGTGAGCATGGTACAGTTATCTTCAGTGAAGGTGGTATAGTCATGTTCATTGTGCATGGTACTACAGTCATCTTCAGTGAGTTTGGTACAGTTATCTTCAATGAGGGTGGTAAAGTCAACTTCAGTGAGGGTGGTACGGTCATCTTCAGTGAAGATGGTACAGTCATCTTCAGTGAGTGCGGTACAGTTATCACCATTGAGGATGGTGCAGTCATCTTCAGTGAGGATGGTACAGTCATCTTCAGTGAGGGTGGTACAGTCTTCACCAGTAAGGGCAGTTCAGTGAACTTCAGTGAGGGTGGTACAGTCATCTTCAGTGAGGATGGTACTACAGTAATCTTCATTGAGGATGGTACAGCCATCTTCATTGAGGGTAGTACAGTCATTAGCAGTGAGGATGGCACAGTCATCTTCAGTGAGGGTGGTAAATTTATCTTCAGTGAGGGCGGTGCAGTCCCCTTCAGTGAGTGTAGTACTACACTCACCTTCAGTTGAGGGTGATACAGCCATCACCAGTGAGGATGGTACAGTCATCTTAACTGAGGGTGGTACAGTCATCTTCAGTGAGGGCGGTACAGTCATTTTCCATGAGGATGGTACATTCACCTTCAGTAAATGTGGTACAGTCATTGCCAGTGAGGATGGTACAGTCATTTTCAGTGAGGGTGGTACAGTCACCTTTAGTGAGGGTAGTGCAGTCACCTTCAGTGAGGGTGGTACAGTCATCTTCTGTGAATTTGGTACAGTCACCTTCAGTGAGGGTGGTGCAGTCACCTTCAGTGAGAGTGGTAAAGTCATCTTCAGTGAGGATGGTACAGTCACCTTCATTGAGTTTGGTACAGTCATCACCAGTGAGGATGGTACTGTCACCTTCAGTGAGGGTGGTACAGTCATCTTCACTGAGGGAGGTAAAGACATCTTCAGTGAGGGTGGTACAGTCATCTTCCATGAGGATGGAACTACAGTCATCTTCAGTGGGGGTTGTACAGTCCTTTTCAGTGAGTGTGGTACAGTCACCTTCAGTGTGGATGGTACAGTCATCTTCAGTGAGGATGGTACTACAGACATCTTCAGTGGGGGCGGTACAGTCATCTTCAGTGAGGATAGTACTATAGACATCTTCAGTGGAGGTGGTAGAGTCATCTGCAATGAGGATGGTACTACAGTCATCTTCACTAAAGGTGATACAGTCGTCTTCATTGAGGGTGGTACAGTCAACTTCACTTAGTGTGGTACAGTCATCTTCAATGATAATGGTACTACAGTCATCTTCAGTGAGGGTGATACAGTCACCTTCAGTGAGTGTGGTACTACAGTCACCTTCAGTGAGAGTGCTACAGTCATCTTCAGTAAGGGTGGTACAGTCACCTTCAGTAAGGCTAGTACAATCATCACCAGTGGGGATGGTACAGTCATCATTATTGAGGGTTGTACAGTCATGTTCAGTGAGGATGGCACAATCACCTTCAGTAAGTGTGGCACAGTCATTACCAGTGAGGATGGTGCTGTCATTTTCAGTGAGGGTGGTACAGTCATCTTCAGTGAGAGCAGTACAGTCATCTTCAGTGAGTGTGGTACAGTCACCTACAGTGAGTGTCGTACAGCCATCACCAGTGAGTGCAGTACATTCATCATCAGTGAGGGTTGTACAGTCACCTTCAGTGAGGGTGGTACAGTCATCTTCTGTGAGAGCAATACAGTCATCTTTAGTGAGTGTGGTACAGTCATCTTCAGTGAGTGTGGTACAGTCACCTTCAGTGAGGGCAGTATAGTCCTCTTCAGTGAGGTTGGTACAGTCATCTCCAGTGAGGATGGTGCAGTTATCCTCAGTGAGCCCTCTACAGCCAACTTCAGTGACTGTGGTAAAGTCATCACCAGTGAGGACGGTACAGTGTTCTCCAGTGAAAGTGGTACAGTCACCTTCAGTGAGTGTGGTACAGTCACTTTCAGTGCGTGCAGTACAGTCAACACCAGTGAAGATGGTACAGTCATCACCAGTGAAAGTGCTACTGTCAAATTCAGTGAGTGTGGTACAGTCATCACCAGTGAGGATGGGATAGTCATCTTCAGTCAGGGTGGTACAGTCATCTTCAGTAAGTGTGCTACAGTCATCTTCAGTGAGGGTGGTGCATTCATCACCAGTGAGGATGGTACAGTCATCTTCAGTGAGGACGGTGGAGTCACCTTCAGTGAGGGTGATACAGTCACCTTCAGTGAGTTTGGTACAGTCAACACCAGTGAGGATGGTAAGTCATCACCAGTGAGGGTGGTACTGTCACCTTCAGTGAGGATGGTACAGTCATCTTCAGTAAGGGAAATACAGTCACCTTCAGTGAGGATGGTACTGTCAGCTCCAGTGAAGATGGTACAGACATCTTTAGTGAGGGTGTTACAGTCAACTTCAGTGAGTGTGGTACAGTCATCACCAGTGAGTGCAGTATACTCATCTTCAGTAAGGGTGGTACAGTCACATTTAGTGAGGGTGGTACAGTCATCTTCAGTGAGAGCAGAACAGTCATCTTCAGTGAGTGTGGTACATTCACCTTCAGTGAGAGTGGCAGTCACCTTCAGTGAGGGTGGTACAATCATTACCAGTGAAGATGGTACAGTTATCACCAATGAGGGTGGTACAGTCACCTTCAGAGTGTGTGGTACAGTCACCTTCAGTGAGGGCAGTAGAGTCATCACCAGTGAGTGAGGTACAGTCAACTTCAGTGAGGGTGGTAGACTCATCTTCAGTGAGGATGGTACAGTCACCTTCAGTGAGTGTGGTACATTCATCACCAGTGAGGATGGTACTGTCACCTTCAGTGAGGTTGGCACAGTCACCTTCAGTGAGGGTGGTACAGTACTTTCAGTGAGAGTGGTTCAGTCATCTTCAATAAGAATGGTACAGTCACCTTCAGTGAGTGTGGTACAGTCATCACCAGTGAGGATGGTACTGTCACCTTCAGTGAGGGGGGTACAGTCACCTTCAGTGAGTGTGGTACAGTCAGCTTCTGTGAGGGTGGTACAGTCACATTCAGTGAGTGTCATACAGTCATCACCAGTGAGGACGGTACAGTCATCTTCAGTAAGGGTCGTACGGTCACCTTCAGTGAGGATGGCACAGTCATCACCAATGAGGATGGTACAGACATCTTCATTGAGTGTGTTACAGTCACTTCCAGTGAGTGTGGTACAGTCATCACCAGTGAGTGCAGTACAGTCTTAAGTGAGGGTGGTACTGTCACCGTCAGTGAGGATGGTACATTCATCTTCAGTTAGAGCAGTACAGTCATCATCATTGAAGGTGTTACAGTCACCTTCAGAAAGGGCGGCACAGTTATCTTCAGTGAGGGTGGTACAGTCATCTCCTGTGAGGAAGTTACAGTTATCCTCAGTGAGGGCTATACAGTCAACTTCACTGAGTGTGGTAAAGTCATCACCAGTGAGGATGGTATATTCTGCACGAGTGAGAGTGTGGTACAATCACCTTCAGTGAGTGCAGTACAGTGATCACCAGTGATAATGGTACAGTCACCTTCAGTGAGGGCGGTACAGTCATCTTCAGTGAGTGTGGTACAGTAGCCTTCAGTGAGGGTGGTACAGTCACCTTCAGTGAGTGTGGTACAGTGATCACCAGTGAGGATGGTAAAGTCATCTTCAGTGAGGATGGTACAGTCACCTTCAGTGAGTGTGGTGCTGTCATCACCAGTGAGGATGGTACAGTCATATTCAGTGAGGGTGGTACAGTCAACTTTAGTGAGGGCAGTATAGTCACCTTCAGTGAGTGTGGTACAGTCATCAACAGTGAGGATGGTACAGTCCTTACCAGTGAGAGTGATACAGTCACCTTCAGTGAGAGTGGTACAGTCATCTTCAATGAAGGTGGTACAGTAACCTTCAGTGAGGGTGGTACAATCACCTTCAGTGAGTGTGGTACAGTGATAACCAGTGAGGATGGTACAGTCATCTTCAGTGAGGATGGTACTGCAGTAATTTTCAGTGAGTTTGGTACAGTCATCTTCAGTGAGGGTGTTACAGTCACCTTCATTGAGGGTGGTACAGTCATCTTCAGTGAGGATGGTACAGTCACATTCAGTGAGTGTGGTACAGTCATCACTAGTGAGGATGGTACAGTCATCTTCAGTGAGGGCAGTACAGTCCTCTTCAATGAGGGTGGTACTAAAGCCATATTTGTTGGCGATGGTACAGTCACCTTCAGTGTGGGTGGTGCAGTCATCTTCAGTGAGGTTGGTACTACAGTCATCTTTAGTGAGGGCAATACAGTCATCTTCAGTGAGGATGGTACTACAGTCATCTTCACTGAGGGTGGTACAGTCATCACCAGTGAGGATGGTATAGTCATCTTCAGTGAGGGTGGTACTACAGTCACCTTCAGTGAGTGTGGTACAGTCATCTTCAGTGCGGGTGGTACAGTCATCTTCAGTGTGATTGGTACAGTCACCTTCAGTGAGGGTGGTACAGTCATCACAAGTGGGGATGGAACAGTCATCTTCATTGAGGGTGGTACAGTCATCTTCAGTGAGGGGGGTATAGTCATCTTCCATGAGGATGGTGCAATCCCCTTCAGTGGGTGAGGATTGTACAGTCATCTTTAGTGAGGGAGGTACAGTCATCTTCAGTGAGGGTGGTGCAGTCATCTTCAGTGATGGTGGTGCAGTCATCTTCAGTGAGGGTGGTACTGTCATCTTCAGTGAGGATGGTGCAGTCATCTTCAGTGTGGGTGGTACATTCATTTTCAGTGAATTTGGTACAGTCATCTTCAGTGAGGGTGGTATAGACACCTTCAGTAAGGGTGGTATGGGTCATCTTCAGTGAGGATGGTACAGTCAACTGCAGTGAGTGTGGTACAGTCATCACAAGTGAGGATGGTACAGTCGTCATCAGTGAGGGTGGTACAGTCATCACCAGTGAGGGCGGTTCAGTCACCTTCATTGAGGGTGGTACAGTCATCTTCCTTTAGGATGGTAATACAGTCATCTTCAGTGGGGGCTGGTATAGTCACCTTCAGTGAGGCCAGTACGGTCATCTTCAGTGAGGATGGTACAGTCACCTTCAGTGAGTGTGGTGCTGTCATCACCAGTGAGGATGGTACAGTCATCTTCAGTGAGGGTGGTACAGTCAACTTTAGTGAGTGCAGTATAGTCACCTTCAGTGAGTGTGGTACAGTCATCAACAGTGAGGATGGTACAGTCTTTACCAGTGAGAGTGATACAGTCACCTTCAGTGAGAGTGGTACAGTCATCTTCAATGAAGGTGGTACAGTAACCTTCAGTGAGGGTGGTACAATCACCTTCAGTGAGTGTGGTACAGTGATAACCAGTGAGGATGGTACAGTCATCTTCAGTGAGGATGGTACTGCAGTAATTTTCAGTGAGTTTGGTACAGTCATCTTCAGTGAGGGTGTTACAGTCGCCTTCATTGAGGGTGGTACAGTCATCTTCAGTGAGGATGGTACAGTCACATTCAGTGAGTGTGATACAGTCATCACTAGTGAGGATGGTGCAGTCATCTTCAGTGAGGGCGGTACAGTCCTCTTCAATGAGGGTGGTACTAAAGCCATATTTGTTGGGGATGGTACAGTCATCTTCAGTGAGGATGGTACTACAGTCACCTTTACTGAGGGTGGTACAGTCCTCTTCAGTGAGGGTGGTACAGTAACCTTTGGTGTGGTTGGTGCAGTCATCTTCAGTGAGGTTGGTACTACAGTCATCTTTAGTGAGGGCAATACATTCATCTTCAGTGAGGATGGTACTACAGTCATCTTCAGTGAGGGTGGTACAGTCATCTTCAGTGATGGTGGTACAGTCATCACCAGTGAGGATGGTATAGTCATCTTCAGTGAGGGTGGTACTACAGTCACCTTCAGTGAGTGTGGTACAGTCATCTTCAGTGTGGGTGGTACAGTCATCTTCAGTGTGATTGGTACAGTCACCTTCAGTGAGGGTGGTACAGTCATCACAAGTGAGGATGGAACAGTTATCTTCATTGAGGGTGGTACAGTCATCTTCAGTGAGGGTGGTATAGACACCTTCAGTAAGGGTGGTATGGGTCATCTTCAGTGAGGATGGTACAGTCAACTGCAGTGAGTGTGGTACAGTCATCACAAGTGAGGATGGTACAGTCGTCATCAGTGAGGGTGGTACAGTCATCACCAGTGAGGGTTGTTCAGTCACCTTCATTGAGGGTGGTACAGTCATCTTCCTTTAGGATGGTAATACAGTCATCTTCAGTGGGGGCTGGTATAGTCACCTTCAGTGAGGCCGGTACGGTCATCTTCAGTGAGGATGGTACAGTCATCTTCAGTGAGTGTGGTACAGTCATCACCAGTGAGGATGGTACAGTCATCTGCAGTGAGGGTGGTACAGTCATCACAGTGAGATGGTACAGTCATCTTCAGTGAGGGTGGTACAGTCATCATCAGTGAGCGCGGATCAGTCACCTTCAGTAAGGGCGGTAGAGTCATCTTCCTTTAGGATGGTACTGCAGTCATCTTCAGTGGGGGTGGTACAGTCCTCTTCAGTGAGGGTGGTACAGTCACCTTCAGTGAGTGTGGTACATTCATCACCAGTGAGGATGGTACAGTCAAAACCAGTGAGGATGGTACAGTCACCTTCAGTGACTATGGTACAGTCGCCTTCAGTGTGGGTGGTGCAGTCTTCACCAGTGAGGATGTTAAAGTCATCTTCAGTGAGGATGGTACAGTCACCTTCAGTGAGTCTGGCACAGACATCACCACTGAGGAAGGTACAGTCATCTTCAGTGAGGGTGGTACAGTCATCTTTATTGAGGGCGGTATAGTCACCTTCAGTGTGGCACAGTCATCAACAATGAGGATGGTACAGTCATCACCAGTGAGGGAGGTACAGTCACCTTCAGTGAGGGCAGTACAGTCATATTCAGTGAGGGTGGTACAGTAACCTTCAGTGAGGGTTGTAAGGTCACCTTCAGTGAGTGTGTTACAGTGATCACCAGTGAGGATGGTACATTTATCTTCAGTGAAGGTGGTACAGTCTTCAGTGTGGATGGTACTACAGTCTTCTTCAGTGAGTTCGGTATAGTCATTGTCGGGGGGGTGGTACAGTCACCTTCAGTGAGGGTGGTACGGTTATCTTCAATGAGGATGGTACAGTTATCTTCAGTGAGTGTGGTACAGTCATCACCAGTGAGGATGGTACAGTCATCTTCAGTGAGGGTGGTACAGTCATCATCAGTGAGGGCGGATCAGTCACCTTCACTGAAGGTGGTAGTTATCATCCTTTAGGATGGTATTACAGTAATCTTCAGTGAGGGTGGAACAGTCACCTTCAGTGAGGGTGGTACAGTCATCTTCAATGAGGATGGTACTACAGTCATCTTCAGTGTGGGCGGTACAGTCATCTTCAGTGAGGATGGTATTACAGCCATCTTCACTGAGGGTGGTACAGTCCTCTTCAGTGAGGGTGGTACTGTCACCTTCAGTGAGGGCAGTACAGTCATCTTCAGTGAGGATGGTACTGCAGTCATTTTCAGTGAGGGTGGTACAGTCATCTTCAGTGAGGGTAGCATATTCATCATGAGTGAGTATGGTACAGTCATCTTCAGTGAGGGTGGTACAGACATTTTCAGTGAAGGCAGTGCAGTCCCTTTCAGTGAGGGTGTTGCAGTCCTCACCAGTGAGTGCAGTACATTCATCTTCAGTGAGAGTGGTACAGTCTCCTTCAATGAGGGTGGTACAGTCATCTTCAGTGAGAGCAGTAAAGTCATCTTCAGTGAGTGTGATACTACAGTCATCTTCAGTGTGGGCGATGCAGTCAACTTCAGTGAGTGTGGTACAGTCCTCACCAGTGAGTGCAGTACATTCATCTTCAGTGAGAGTGGTACAGTCTCCTTCAGTGAGGGTGGTACAGTCATCTTCAGTGAGAGCAGTAAAGTCATCTTCAGTGAGTGTGGTACAGTTACTTTCAGTGAGTGTGGTACAGTCACCTTCAGTGAGGGCGGTACAGTCATCTTCAGTGAGGGTGGTACATCCATCCACAGTGAGGATGGTACAGTCATCCTCAGTGAGGGCTCTACAGTCAAATTCAATAACTATGGTACTGTCATCACCAGTGAGGATGCTACAGTCTTCATCAGTGAGAGTGGTACAGTCATCTTTAGTGAGGGTGGTACATTCATCACCATTGAAGATGGTACAGTCATCACCAGTGATGGTGGTATGGTCACCTTCAGTGAGTGTGGTACAGTCATCACCAGTGTGGATGGTGCAGTCATCTTCAGTGAGGGTGGTACAGTCATCTTCAGTAAGTGTGCTAGAGTCATCATTAGTGAGGGTGGTGCAGTCATCACCAGTGAGGATGGTATAGTCATCTTCAGTGAGGGTGGTACAGTCATCTTCAGTGAGGGTGGTGCAGTCACCTTCAGAGAGGGTGATACAGTCACCTTCAGTGAATTTGGTGCAGTCATCACCAGTGAGGATGGTACAGTCATATTCAGTAAACGTGGCACAGTCACCTTCAGTGAGGATGGTACAGTCAGCACCAGAGATGATGGTAGAGACATCTTCAGTGAGGGTGGTACAGTCATCTTCAGTGAGTGCAGTACAATCATCTTCAGTGAGTGTGGTACAGTCACCTTCAGTGAGTGTGATACAGTCACCTTCACTGTGGGCAGAACAGTCATATTCAGTGAGAGTGGTACAGTCATCCCCTGTGAGGATGGTATAGTCATCCTCAGTGAGGGCTCTACAGTCAACATCAGTGACTGTGGTAAAGTCATCACCATCCACACTTGTGATCACTGCACCACACTCACTGAAGGTGACTGTACTACCCTCACTGAAGGTTGCTTTACCACCCTCACTGAAGATAACTGTACTGCCCTCACTGAAGGTGACTGTTCCACCCTGACTGGTGATGACTGCTCTGTACTCACTAAAGGTGGTACAGCCACCTTCAGTGATGGCGGTACAGTCATCGTCAGTGAGGGTGGTACAGAAACCTTCAGTGAGGGTGGTAAAGTCACCTTCAGTGAGGGTGGTATGGTCCTCTTCAGTCAAGACGGTACATTAAACTTCAGTAAGGGTCGTACAGTCATCTTTAGTGAGGATGGTACTACCGTCATCTTCAGTGAGGGTGGTATAGTCATCTTCCTTGATGGTGGTACAGTCACCTTCAGTGAGGGTGGTATGGTTATCCTCAGTGAGGATGGCACAGTCACCTTCAGTGAGTGTGGTACAATTGTCACCACTGAGGAAGGAACAGTCATCTTCAGTGAGGGTGGTACAATAATCTTCAGTGAGGGTGGTAGAGTCACCTTCAGCGAGTGTGGTACAGTCATCACCAGTGAGGGCTTTACAGTCACCTTCAGTGAGTGTGGTACAGTCACCTTCTGTGATGAAGGTACAGTCATCTTCACTGAGGGTGGTATAGTCACCTTCAGTGAGTGTGGTACAGTCATCACCAGTGAGGATGGTACAGTCATCACCAGTGAGGACGGTGAAGTCACCTTCAGTGACTATGGTATAGTCACCTTCAGTGAGGGTGGTGCAGTCTTCACCAGTGAGGATGTTAAACTCATCTTTAGTGAGGATAGTACAGTCACCTTTAGTGAGTGTGGTACAATCATCACCACTGAGGAAGATACAGTCATCTTCAGGGAGGGCGGTACAGTCATCTTTAATGAGGGCGGTATAGCCACCTTCAGTGTGGCACAGTCATCAACAATGAGGATGGTACAGTCATCACCAGTGAGGGTGGTACAGTCACCTTCAGTGAGGGCAGTACTGTCATCTTCAGTGAAGGTGGTACAGTAACCTTCAGTGAGGGTTGTAAAGTCAACTTCAGTGAGTGTGTTACAGTGATCACCAGTGAGGATGGTACATTTATCTTCAGTGAGGTTGGTACAGTCTTCAGTGTGGATGGTACTATAGTCTTCTTCAGTGAGTTGGGTACAGTCATCTTCAGTGGGGGGGTGGTACAGTCACCTTCAGTGAAGGTGGTACGGTCATCTTCAGTGAGGATGGCACAGTTATCTTCATTGAGTGTGGTACAGTCATCACCAGTGAGGATGGTACAGTCATCTTCGGTGAGGGTGGTGCAGTCATCACCAGTGAGGTTGGTACCGTCATCTTCTCTGAAGGTGGTGCAGTCATCTTCAGTGTGGGCGGTACAATCATCTTCAGTGAGGATGGTGGAGTCACCTTCAGTGAGTAAGGTACAGTCATCGCCAGTGACTGCAGTACAGTCTTCAGTGAGGGTGGTATAGTCACCTTCAGTGAGGGTGATACAGTAATCTTCAATGAGAGCAGTACAGTCATCTTCAGTGAGGGTTGTACAGTCACCTTCAGTGTGTGTGTGGTAGAATCATCTTCAGTGAGGATGGTACTGTCTTCACCAGTGAGGATGGTACTGTCACCTTCAGTGAGGGTGATACAGTCACCTTCAGTGAGGGTGGTATAATACCTTCAGTGAGAGTGGCACAGTCATCTTCAATAAGGATGGTACAGTCACCTTCAGTGAGTGTGGTACCATCATCACCAGTGAGGATGGTACTTTCACCTTCAGTGAGGGTGGTACAGTCACCTTTAGTGAGGGTGGTACAGTCATCTTCATTGAGGGTGGTACAGTCACGTTCAGTGATTGTTGTACAGTCATTACCAGTGAGGATGGTACAGTTATCTTCAGTAAGGGTCGTACAGTCACCTTTAGTGAGGATGGTACAGTCATCACCAGTGAAGATGGTACAGACATCTTCATTGAAGGTGTTACAGTCACCTTCAGTGAGTGTGGTACAACCATCACCAGTGAGTGCAGTACAGTCTTAAGTGAGGGTGGTACAGTCAGCTTTAGTGAGGGTGGTACAGTCATCATCAGTGAGAGTAGTACAGTCATCTTCATTGATGGTGGTACAGTCACCTTCAGTGAGTGTGGTACAGTCACCTTCAGAAAGGGTGGTACAGTCATATTTAGTGAGGGTGGTACAGTCATCCCCTGTGAGGAAGGTACAGTCATCCTCAGTGAGGGCTTTACAGTCTACTTCAGTGAGTGTGGTACAGTCATCAACAGTGAGGATGGTACATTCTGCACTAGTGAGATTGGTACAGTCACCTTTAGTGAGTGTGGTACATTGATCACCAGTGAGGATGGTACAGTCACCTTCAGTGAGGGTGGTACAGTCATCTTCAGTGAGGGTGGTACAGTAACCTTCAGTGAGGGTGGTGCAGTCACCTTCAGTGAGTGTGGTACAGTGATAACCAGTGAGGATAGTACAGTCATCTTCAGTAGGGGTGGCACAGTCATCTTCAGTAAGGATGGTACTACAGTCATCTTCAGTGAGTTTGGTACAGTCATCTTCAGTGAGGGTGGTACAGTCTACTTCACTGAGGGTGGTACAGTCATCTTCAGTGAGGATGGTACAGTCATATTCAGTGAGTGTGGTACAGTCACCATCAGTGAGGATGGTACAGTCATCTTCAGTGAGTGTTGCACAGTCCTCTTCAATGAAGGTGGTACAGTCACCTTCAGTGAGGGTGATACTGTCATCTTCAGTGAGGATGGTACTAAAGCCATATTCATTGGTAACGGTACAGTCATCTTCAGTGAGAATGATACTACAATCACCTTTACTGAGGGTGGCACAGTCCTCTTCAGTGAGGGTGGTACAGTCATCTTCAATGAGGTTGGTACTACAGTCATCTTTAGTGAGGGCAGTACAGTCATCTTCAGTGAGGATGGTACTACAGTCATCTTCAGTGATGGTGGTACAGTCATCGCCAGTGAGGATGGTACAGTCATCTTAAGTGAGGGTGGTACAGTCACCTTCAGTGAGTGTAGTACAGTCATCTTCAGTGCGGCTGGTACAGTCATCTTCAGTGTGGTTGGTACACTCACCTTCAGTGAGGGTGGTACAGTCATCACAAGTGAGGACGGTACAGTCATCTTCATTAAGGGTGGTACAGTCATCTTCAGTGAGGGTGGTACAGTCATCTTCTGTGAGGATGGTACAATCACCTTCAGTGTGTGAGGATTGTACAGTCATCTTTAGTGAGGGTGGTATAGTCATCTTCAGTGAGGGTGGTACAGTTATCTTCAGTGAGTGTGGTGCAGTCATCACCAGTGAGGATGGTACAGTCATCTTCAGTGAGGGTGGTGCAGTCATCTTCAGTGAATTCGGTACAGTCATCTTCAGTAAGGGTGGTAAAGTCACCTTCAGTGAGGGTGGTACGGTCATCTTCAGTGAGGATGGTACAGTCAACTGCAGTGAGTGTGATACAGTCATCACAGTGAGTTGGTACAGTCATCATCAGTGAGGGTGGATCAGTCACCTTCAGTGAGGGTGGTACAGTCACCTTTAGTGAGGGTAGTACGGTCATCTTCATTGAGGGTGGTAGAGTCACATTCAGTCAGTGTCGTACAGTCATTGCCAGTGAGGATGGTACAGTCATCTTCAGTAAGGGTCATACAGTCACCTTCAGTGAGGATGGTACAGTCATCACCAGTGATGATGGTACAGACATCTTCATTGAGGGTGTTACAGTCACCTTCAGTGAGTGTGGTACAATCATCATCAGTGAGTGCACTACAGTCTTAAGTGAGGGTGGTACAGTCACCTTTAGTGAGGGTGGTACAGTCATCATCAGTGAGAGTAGTACAGTCATCTTCATTGATGGTGGTAGAGTCACCTTCAGTGAGTGTGGTACAGTCACCTTCAGAAAGGGCGGTACAGTCATCCCCTGTGAGGAAGGTACAGTCATCCTCAGTGAGGGCTGTACAGTATACTTCAGTGAGTGTGGTACAGTCATCATCAGTGAGGATGGTACATTCTGCACTAGTGAGATTGGTACAGTCACCTTCAGTGAGTGTGGTACATTGATCACCAGTGAGGATGGTACAGTCACCTTCAGTGAGGGTGGTACAGTCATCTTCAGTGAGGGAGGTACAGTAACCTTCAGTGAGGGTGATGCAGTCACCTTCAGTGAGTGTGGTACAGTGATAACCAGTGAGGATGGTACAGTCATCTTCAGTAGGGGTGGCACAGTCATCTTCAGTAAGGATGGTACTACAGTCATCTTCAGTGAGTTTGGTGCAGTCATCTTCAGTGTGGGTGGTACAGTCAACTTCAGTGAGGGTGGTACAGTTATCTTCAGTGAGGATGGTACAGTCACATTCAGTGAGTGTGGTACAGTCATCACCAGTGAGGATGGTACAGTCATCTTCAGTGAGTGTTGTACAGTCCTCTTTAATGAGGGTGGTACAGTCACCTTCAGTAAGGGTGATACTGCCATCTTTAGTGAGGATGGTACTAAAGCCATATTCATTGGTAACGGTACAGTCATCTTCAGTGAGGATGGTACTACAGTCACCTTTACTGAGGGTGGTACAGTCATCTTCAATGAGGTTGGTACTACAGTCATCTTTAGTGAGGGCAGTACAGTCATCTTCAGTGAGTGTGGTACAGTCATCACCAGTGAGGATGGTACAGTCATCTTCAGTGAGGGTGGTGCAGTCATCTTCAGTGAATTCGGTACAGTCATCTTCAGTAAGAGTGGTAAAGTCACCTTCAGTGAGGGTGGTACAGTCATCTTCAGTGAGGATGGTACAGTCAACTGCAGTGAGTGTGATACAGTCATCACAGTGAGGTGGTACAGTCATCATCAGTGTGGGTGGATCAGTCACTTTCAGTGAGGGTGGTACAGTCACCTTTAGTGAGGGTGGTACGGTCATCTTCATTGAGGGTGATAGAGTCACATTCAGTCAGTGTCGTACAGTCATTGCCAGTGAGGATGGTACAGTCATCTTCAGTAAGGGTCATACAGTCACCTTCAGTGAGGATGGTACAGTCATCACCAGTGATGATGGTACAGACATCTTCATTGAGGGTATTACAGTCACCTTCAGTGAGTGTGGTACAATCATCATCAGTGAGTGCAGTACAGTCTTAAGTGAGGGTGGTACAGTCACCTTTAGTGAGGGTGGTACAGTCATCATCAGTGAGAGTAGTACAGTCATCTTCATTGAGGGTGGTAGAGTCACATTCAGTCAGTGTCGTACAGTCATTGCCAGTGAGGATGGTACAGTCATCTTCAGTAAGGGTCATACAGTCACCTTCAGTGAGGATGGTACAGTCATCACCAGTGATGATGGTACAGACATCTTCATTGAGGGTGTTACAGTCACCTTCAGTGAGTGTGGTACAATCATCATCAGTGAGTGCAGTACAGTCTTAAGTGAGGGTGGTACAGTCACCTTTAGTGAGGGTGGTACAGTCATCATCAGTGAGAGTAGTACAGTCATCTTCATTGATGGTGGTAGAGTCACCTTCAGTGAGTGTGGTACAGTCACCTTCAGAAAGGGCAGTACAGTCATCTTCAGTGAAGGTGGTACAGTCATCCCCTGTGAGGAAGGTACAGTCATCCTCAGTGAGGGCTGTACAGTATACTTCAGTGAGTGTGGTACAGTCATCACCAGTGAGGATGGTACATTCTGCACTAGTGAGATTGGTACAGTCACCTTCAGTGAGTGTGGTACATTGATCACCAGTGAGGATGGTACAGTCACCTTCAGTGAGGGTGGTACAGTCATCTTCAGTGAGGGTGGTACAGTAACCTTCAGTGAGGGTGATGCAGTCACCTTCAGTGAGTGTGGTACAGTGATAACCAATGAGGATGGTACAGTCATCTTCAGTAGGGGTGGCACAGTCATCTTCAGTAAGGATGGTACTACAGTCATCTTCAGTGAGTTTGGTGCAGTCATCTTCAGTGTGGGTGGTACAGTCAACTTCAGTGTGGGTGGTACAGTCATCTTCAGTGAGGATGGTACAGTCGCATTCAGTGAGTGTGGTACAGTCATCACCAGTGAGGATGGTACAGTCATCTTCAGTGAGTGTTGTACAGTCCTCTTTAATGAGGGTGGTACAGTCACCTTCAGTAAGGGTGATACTGTCATCTTTAGTGAGGATGGTACTAAAGCCATATTCATTGGTAACGGTACAGTCATCTTCAGTGAGGATGGTACTACAGTCACCTTTACTGAGGGTGGTACAGTCATCTTCAATGAGGTTGGTACTACAGTCATCTTTAGTGAGGGCAGTACAGTCATCTTCAGTGAAGATGGTACTACAGTCATCTTCAGTGTGGGTGGTACAGTCATCTTCAGTGATGGTGGTACAGTCATCACCAGTGAGGATGGTACAGTCATCTTAAGTGAGGGTGGTACAGTCACCTTCAGTGAGTGTAGTACAGTCATCTTCAGTGCGGCTGGTGCAGTCATCTTCAGTGTGGTTGGTACAGTCACCTTCAGTGAGGGTGGTACAGTCATCACAAGTGAGGACGGTACAGTCATCTTCATTAAGGGTGGTACAGTCATCTTCAGTGAGGGCGGAACAGTCATCTTCCGTGAGGATGGTACAATCACTTTCAGTGTGTGAGGATTGTTCAGTCATCTTTAGTGAGGGTGGTACAGTCATCTTCAGTGAGGGTGGTACAGTTATCTTCAGTGAATGTGGTACAGTCATCACCAGTGAGGATGGTACAGTCATCTTCAGTGAGGGTGGTGCAGTCATTTTCAGTGAATTCGGTACAGTCATCTTCAGTAAGGGTGGTAAAGTCACCTTCAGTGAGGGTGGTACGGTCATCTTCAGTGAGGATGGTACAGTCAACTGCAGTGAGTGTGATACAGTCATCACCAGTGAGGATGGTACAGTCATCTTCAGTGAGGGTGGTACAGTCATCATCAGTGAGGGTGGTACAGTCATCATCAGTGAGGTGGTGCAGTCATCTTCAGTGAGGGTGGTACAGTCATTATCAGTGAGGGTGGATCAGTCATCTTCAGTGAGGGCGGTACAGTCACCTTTAGTGAGGGTGGTGCAGTCAACTGCAGTGAGTGTGATACAGTCATCACATTGAGGTGGTACAGTCATCATCAGTGAGGGTGGATCAGTCACCTTCAGTGAGGGCGGTGCAGTCACCTTTAGTGAGGGTGGTACGGTCATCTTCATTGAGGGTGGTACAGTCACATTCAGTCAGTGTCGTACAGTCATTACCAGTGAGGATGGTACAGTCATCTTCAGTAAGGGTCATACAGTCACCTTCAGTGTGGGTGTTACAGTCACCTTCAGTGAGTGTGGTACAATCATCACCAGTGAGTGCAGTACAGTCTTACGTGAGGGTGGTACAGTCACCTTTAGTGAGGGTGGTACAGTCATCATCAGTGAGAGTAGTACAGTCATCTTCATTGATGGTGGTACAGTCACCTTCAGTGAGTGTGGTACAGTCACCTTCAGAAAAGGAGGTACAGTCATCTTCAATGAGGGTGGTACAGTCATCCCCTGTGAGGAAGGTACAGTCATCCTCAGTGAGGACTGTACAGTCTACTTCAGTGAGTGTGGTACAGTCATCACCAGTGAGGATGGTACATTCTTCACTAGTGAAATTGGTACAGTCACCTTCAGTGAGTGTGGTACATTGATCACCAATGAGGATGGTACAGTCAGCTTCAGTGAGGGTGGTACAGTCATCTTCAGTGAGGGTGGTACAGTAACCTTCAGTGAGGGTGGTACAGTCACCTTCAGTGAGTGTGGTACAGTGATAACCAGTGAGGATGGTACAGTCATCTTCAGTAGGGGTGGCACAGTCATCTTCAGTAAGGATGGTACTACAGTCATCATCAGTGAGTTTGGTACAGTCATCTTCAGTGAGGGTGGTGCAGTCTACTTCAGTGAGGGTGGTACAGTCATCTTCAGTGAGGATGGTACAGTCACATTCAGTGAGTGTGGTACAGTCATCATCAGTGAGGATGGTACAGTCATTTTCAGTGAGTGTTGTACAGTCCTCTTCAATGAAGGTGGTACAGTCACCTTCAGTGAGGGTGATACTGTCATCTTCAGTGAGGATGGTACTAAAGCCATATTCATTGGTAACGGTACAGTCATCTTCAGTGAGGATGGTACTACAGTCATCTTCATTGAGGGTGGTACAGTCATCTTCAGTGATGGTGGTACAGTCATCACCAGTGAAGATGGTACATTCATCTTAAGTGAGGGTGGCAGAGTCACCTTCAGTGAGTGTAGTACAGTCATCTTCAGTGCAGCTGGTACAGTCATCTTCAGTGTGGTTGGTACAGTCACCTTTAGTGAGGGTGGTACAGTCATCACAAGTGAGGACAGTACAGTCATCTTCATTAAGGGTGGTACAGTCATCTTCAGTGAGGGTGGTACAGTCATCTTCCATGAGGATGGTACAATCACCTTCAGTGTGTGAGGATTGTACAGTCATCTTTAGTGAGAGTGGTACAGTCATCTTCAGTGGGGGTGGTAAAGTTAACTTCAGTGAGTGTGGTACAGTCATCACTGGTGAGGATGGTACAGTCATTTTCAGTGAGGGTGGTGCAGTCATCTTCAGTGAATTCGGTACAGTCATCTTTAGTAAGGGTGGTAAAGTCACCTTCAGTGAGGGTGGTACGGTCATCTTCAGTGAGGATGGTACAGTCAACTGCAGTGAGTGTGATACAGTCATCACCAGTGAGGATGGTACAGTCGTCATCAGTGAGGGTGGTACAGTCATCACCAGTGAGGATGGTACAGTCATCATCAGTGAGGGTGGTACAGTCATCATCAGTGAGGGTGGATCAGTCACCTTCAGTGAGGGCGGTACAGTCACCTTTAGTGAGGGTGGTACAGTCATCTTCATTGAGGGTGGTACAGTCACATTCAGTCAGTGTCGTACAGTCATTACCAGTGAGGATGGTACAGTCATCTTCAGTAAGGGTCATACAGTCACCTTCAGTGAGGAAGGTACAGTCATCGCCAGTGAGGATGGTACAGACATCTTCATTGAGGGTGTTAAAGTCACCTTCAGTGAGTGTGGTACAATCTTCACCAGTGAGTGCAGTACAGTCTTACGTGAGGGTGGTACAGTCACCTTTAGTGAGGGTGGTACAGTCATCATCAGTGAGAGTAGTACAGTCATCTTCATTGATGGTGGTACAGTCACCTTCAGTGATTGTGGTACAGTCACCTTCAGAAACAGCGGTACAGTCATCTTCAGTGAGGGTGGTACAGTCATCACCAGTGAGGATGGTACATTCTGCACTAGTGAGATTGGTACAGTCACCTTCAGTGAGTGTGATACATTGATCACCAGTGAGGATGGTACAGTCACCTTCAGTGAGGGTGGTACAGTCATATTCAGTGAGAATGGTACAGTAACCTTCAGTGAGGGTGATGCAGTCCCCTTCAGTGAGTGTGGTACAGTGATAACCAGTGAGGATGGTACAGTCATCTTCAGTAGGGGTGGCACAGTCATCTTCAGTAAGGATGGTACTACAGTCATCTTCAGTGAGTTTGGTACAGTCATCTTCAGTGAGAGTGGTACAGTCAACTTCAGTGAGGGTGGTACAGTCATCTTCAGTGAGGATGGTACAGTCGCATTCAGTGAGTGTGGTACAGTCATCACCAGTGAGGATGGTACAGTCATCTTCAATGAGTGTTGTACAGTCCTCTTCAATGAGGGTGGTACAGTCACCTTCAGTGAGGGTGATACTGTCATCTTCAGTGAGGATGGTACTAAAGCCATATTCATTCGTAATGGTACAGTCATCTTCAGTGAGGATGGTACTACAGTCACCTTTACTGAGGGTGGTACAGTCATCTTCAATGAGGTTGGTACTACAGTCATCTTTAGTGAGGGCAGTACAGTCATCATCAGAGATGATGGTAATACAGTCATCTTCAGTGAGGGTGGTACAGTCATCTTCAGTGATGGTGGTACAGTCATCACCAGTGAGGATGGTACAGTCATCTTAAGTGAGGGTGGCACAGTCACCTTCAGTAAGTGTAGTATAGTCATCTTCAGTGCGGCTGGTACAGTTCTCTTTAGTTTGGTTGGTACAGTCACCTTCAGTGAGGGTGGTACAGTCATCACAAGTGAGGACGGTACAGTCATCTTCATTAAGGGTGGTACAGTCATCTTCAGTGAGGGAGGATTGTACAGTCATCTTTAGTGAGGGTGGTACAATCATCTTCAGTGAAGGTGGTACAGTTATCTTCAGTGAGTGTGGTACAGTCATCACCAGTGAGGATGGTACAGTCATCTTCAGTGAGGGTGGTGCAGTCATCTTCAGTGAATTCAGTACAGTCATCTTCAGTGAGGGTGGTAAAGTCACCTTCAGTGAGGGTGGTACGGTCATCTTCAGTGAGGATGGTGCAGTCAACTGCTGTGAGTGTGATACAGTCATCACCAGTGAGGATGGTACAGTCGTCATCAGTGAGGGTGGTACAGTCATCACCAGTGAGGATGGTGCAGTCATCTTCAGTGAGGGTGGTACAGTCATCATCAGTGAGGTGGTGCAGTCATCTTCAGTGAGGGTGGTACAGTCATCATCAGTGAGGGTGGATCAGTCACCTTCAGTGAGGGTGGTACAGTCATCTTCCTTTAGGATGGTAATACAGTCATCTTCAGTGGGGAGTGGTATAGTCACCTTCAGTGAGGCTGGTACAGTCCTCTTTAGTGAGGGTGGTACAGTCATCTTTAGTGAGGATAGTACTACAGACATTTTCAGTGGGGGTGGTACAGTCATCTTCAGTGAGGTTGGTACAGTCATCTTCAGTGAGGATGTTACTACAGTCATCTTCAAAGAGGGCAGTACAGTCATCTTCAGTGAGGATGGTACTACAGTCATCTTCAGTGAGGTTAGTACAGTCGTCACGAGTGAGGATGGTACAGTCATCTTCAGTGGGGGTGGTACAGTCACCTTCAGTGAGGGTGGTACAGTCATCCTCAGTGAGGATGGTACTACAGTCATCTTCAGTGAGGACAGTAAAGTCATCTTCAGTGAGGATGGTACTAAAGTCATCTTCGATGAGGATGGTACAGTCATCTTCAGTGATGGTACTACAGTTATCTTCACTAAGGGTGGTACAGTCCTCTTCAGTGAGGGTGGTACAGTCATCAGATGTGGCAGTCAGTCATTCAGTGTGGGGTGGTACAGTCATCATCAGTGAGGTGGTGCAGTCATCTTCAGTGAGGGTGGTACAGTCATCATCAGTGAGGGTGGATCAGTCACCTTCAGTGAGGGTGGTACAGTCATCTTCCTTTAGGATGGTAATACAGTCTGGTACAGTCCTCTTCAGTGAGGGTGGTACAGTCACCTTTAGTGAGGGTGGTACAGTCACCTTCAGTGAGAATGGTACTGCAGTCATCTTCAGTGAGGGCAGTACACTCATCTTCAGTGAGGATGGTACTACAGTCATCTTCAGTAAGCATGGTACAGTCATTTTTACTGAGGGCGGTGCAGACCCCTTCAGTGAGGGTGGTGCAGTCCCCTTCAGTGAGTGTGGTACTACAGTCGCCTTCAGTGAGTTTGGTACAGTCATCCTCAGTGAAGGTGGTACAGTCACCTTCATTGAGGGTGGTACATTCATGATGATTGAGGATGGTACAGTCATCTTCATTGAATGTGGTATAGCCATCTTCAGTGAGGGTGGTACAGTCACCTTCAGTGAGAATGGTACTGCAGTCATCTTCAGTGAGGGCAGTACACTCATCTTCAGTGAGGATGGTACTACAGTCATCTTCAGTGAGCGTGGTACAGTCATTTTTACTGAGGGTGGTGCAGACCCCTTCAGTAAGGGTGGTGCAGTCTCCTTCAGTGAGTGTGGTACTACAGTCACCTTCAGTGAGTGTGGTACAGTCATCCTCAGTGAAGGTGGTACAGTCACCTTCATTGAGGGTGGTACATTCATGATGATTGAGGATGGTACAGTCATCTTCATTGAATGTGGTATAGCCATCTTCAGTGAGGGTGGTACAGTCACCTTCAGTGAGAATGGTACTGCAGTCATCTTCAGTGAGGGCAGTACACTCATCTTCAGTGAGGATGGTACTACAGTCATCTTCAGTGAGCGTGGTACAGTCATTTTTACTGAGGGCGGTGCAGACCCCTTCAGTGAGGGTGGTGCAGTCCCCTTCAGTGAGTGTGGTACTACAGTCACCTTCAGTGAGTGTGGTACAGTCATCCTCAGTGAAGGTGGTACAGTCACCTTCATTGAGGGTAGTACATTCATGATGATTGAGGATGGTACAGTCATCTTAATTGAATGTGGTATAGCCATCTTCAGTGAGGGTGGTACAGTCATCTTCAGTGAGGGTGGTACATTCATCTTCAGTGAGGATGGTACATTCACCTTCAGTGAGGGTGGGACAGTACCTTCAGTGAGAGTGGTACAGTCATCTTCAGTGAGTATAGTACAGTTACCTTCAGTGAGTGTGGTACAGTCATCACCAGTGAGGATGGTACTGTCACCTTCAGTGAGGGTGGTACAGTCACCTTCAGTGACGGTGGTACAGTCTTCAGTGATGGTGATATAGTACCTTCAGTAAGAGTGGTACAGTCATCTTCATTGAGGATGATGCAGTCACCTTCATTGAGTGTGGTACAGTCATCACCAGTGAGGATGGTACTGTCACCTTCAGTGAGGGTGGTACAGTCACCTTCAGTGAGGGTAGCACAGTCATCTTCAGTGAGGGTGGTGCAGTCACGTTCAATGAGTGTGGTACAGTCATCACCAGAGTGGATGGTACTGTCACCTTCAGTGAGGGTGGTACAGTACCTTCAGTGAGAGTGGTACAGTCATCTTCAATGAGGATGGTACAGTCACCTTCAGTGAGTGTGGTACAGTCATCACCAGTTAGAATGGTACTGTCACCTTCAGTGAGGGTGGTACAGTCAACTTCAGTGAGGGTGGTACACTCATCTTCAGTGAGGGTGGTACAGTCATGTTCGATGAGTGTCTTAAAGTCATCACCAATGAGGATGGTACAGTCATCTTCAGTAAGGGTCATCCAGTCACCTTCAGTGAGGATGGTACATTCATCACCAGTGATGATGGTACAGACATCTTCATTGAGGGTGGTACTGTCACCTTCAGTGAGTGTTGTACAGTCATCACCAGTGAGTGCAGTACAGTCTTCATTGAGGGTGGTACAGTCACCTTCAGTGATGGTGGAACAGTCATCTTCAGTGAGAGCAGTACAGTCATCTTCAGTGAGAGCAGTACAGTCATCTTCAGTGAAGGTGGTACAGTCATCCCCTGTGAGGATGGTACGGTCATCCTCAGTGAGGGCTGTACAGTCAACATTAGTGAGTTTGGTACAGTCATCACCAGTGAGAATGGTACATTCTGCACGAGTGAGAGTGGTACAAACACCTTCAGTGAGTGTGGTACAGTCACTTTCAGTGAGGGTGGTACAGTCATTACCAGTGAAGATGGCACAGTCATCACCAGTAAGGGAGGTACAGTCACCTTCAGTGAATGTGGTACAGTCACCTTCAGTGAGGGCAGTACAGTCATCACCAATGAGGGTGGTACAATCACCTTCAGTGTGGGCGTTACAGTCATCTTCAGTAAGGGTGGTACACTAACCTTTAGTGCGGGTGGTACAGTGATCACCAGTGAGCATGATACAGTCATCTTCAGTGAGGGTGGTATAGTCATCTTCATTGAGGATGGTTCTACAGTCATCTTCAGTGAGGGCAATACAGTCATGTTCAGTGAGGGTGTTACAGTCACATTCAGTGAGGGTGATACGGTCATCTTCAGTGAGGATGGTACAGTCACCTTCAGTGAGTGTGGTACAGTCATCACCAGTGAGAATGGTACAGTCATCTTCAGTGAGGGAGGTACAGTCATATTCAGTGAGTGTGGTACAGTCACGTTCAGTGACAGAGGAACAGTCATCTTCAGTGAGGGTGGTACAGTCATTACCAGTGGGGATGTTACAGTCTTCTTCAGTGAGGGCAGTACAGTCACCTTTAGTGAGTGTGGTACAGTTATCACCAGTGATGATGGTACAGTCATCAGCAGTGAGGATGGTACAATCACCTTCAGTGACTATGGTACTGTCACCTTCAGTTTGGATGGTACAGTCATCACCAGTGAGGATGGTTCAGTCACCTCCAGTGAATGTGGTACAGTCATCACCAGTGAGGATGGTACAGTCATCTTCGGTGAGGGTGGTACAGTCATCTTTAGTAAGGACTTTATAGTCACCTTCACTGAGTGTGGTAAAGTCATCAACAGTGAGGATGGTACAGCTTTCACCAGTCAGAGTGGTACAGTCACCTTCACTGAGTACCTTCAGTGAGGGTGGTACAGTCATCTTCAGTGAGGGTGGTACAGTAGCCTTCAGTGAGGGGGTTACAGTCACCTTCAGTGAGTGTGGTGCAGTGATAACCAGTGAGGTTGGTACAGTCAACATCAGCAGGGGTGGTGTAGTCATCTTCAGTGAGGATGGTACTACAGTCATCTTCAGCGAGTTTGGTACAATCATCTTCAGTGAGGGTTTTACAGTGATCTTCAATGAAGGTGGTACAGTCATCTTCAGTGAGGATGGTACAGTTACCTTCATAGGTTCATAGGTTCATAGGTTTATACTAGGCTATCTGCCCTAAGGCATTTCTAAGCCTAGCCCAAAGTTTTGTGGCTTACGCCACCCCTTATGTTAAAAAATACTGTGCCCATTAGTTTGTTGTGCCTCTGTCCAGCAGTGACACAGAGATGATTCCTGGGGTAAACCTACGATCTCCCATCCACCGGTCAAGATTTCTCTTGAACAGAGCCAGCGAGGTGCTCTGCCTCACATGGACCGGGATTTTATTCCACAGCATAGGGAGTCTCTGGGTGACAACTCTATCCCTCCAGCATGTCCTATTTATATCCATGCTAAGGTTTAAGTCACTTGCTCTAGTGGATCTGGTAGATTTGGATTTTTTGAGGTGGAGCATGTCCATTAATTCCGGGTTGGACATGGCCTTGTATGTCAGGCACAGGTCACCTCTAAGCAGGTGGTATGCAACTGAATAGAGCTGGAGTTTCTTCAGTCTGGCAGCATATGACAGATTTTGGAGTCCCTTTATCCTTTTGGTGAGGAACTTTTGGGGTCTCTCCAATTGCTGCAGGTGTCGGGTGAGATACTTCCCGAATGGGGCATTGTACTCGATCATTGGTCTGATAAGTGAAGAGTACAGGGGAACAATGACCTCACTTGATCTGGATGTGAATCCCTTCATGATCAGGTGGGCAAGTACCTTCAGTGAATGTGGTACAGTTATCACCAGTGAGGATGGTATAGTCATCTTCAGTGAGGGTGGTACAGTCCTCTTCAGTGAGGGTGGTACAGTCACCTTCAGTGAGGGTGATACTGTCATCTTCTGTGAGGATCATACTACAGTCATCTTTGTTGGGGAAGGTACCATCATCTTCAGTGAGTATGGTACTACAGTCATCTTCACTGAAGGTGGTACAGTCCTCTTCAGTGAGGGTGGTACAGTCACCTTCAGTGTTGGTGGTACAGTCATCTTCAGTGAGGATGGTACTACAGTCATCTTCAGTGAGAGCAGTACAGTCATCTTCAGTGAGGATGATACTACAGTCAATTTCAGTGAGGGTGGCACAGTCATCTTCAGTGAGGGTGGTACAGTCATCTCCAGCGAGTGTGGTACTACAGTCACCTTCAGTGAGTGTTGTACAGTCATCTTCAGTGCGGGTGGTACAGTCATCTTCAGTACGGGTGGTACAGTCACCTTCAGTGAGGGCGATACAGTCATCACCAGTGTGGATGGTACAGTCATCCTCATTGAGGGTTGTACAGTCATCTTTAGTGAGGGCGGTACAGTCATCTTCCATGAGGATGGTACAATCACCTTCAGTGTGTGAGGATTGTACAGTCATCTTCAGTGAGGGTGGTACAGTCATCTTCAGTGTGGGTGGTACAGTCGCCTTCAGTGCGGGTGATACTGTCATCTTCAGTGGGGATGGTACAGTCACCTTCAGTGAGTGTGGTACAGTCATCACCAGTGAGGATGGTACATTCATCTTCAGTGAGGGCAATACAGTCATCTTCAGTGAGGGTGGTACAGTCATCTTCAGTGAGGGTGGTTAAGTCATCACCAGTGAGGATGGTACAGTCATTTTCAGTGAGGGTGGTACTGTCATCTTCAGTGAGTGTGGTACATTCATCTTCAGTGAGGATGGTACATTCCCCTTCAGTGAGTGTGGTACAGTCATCACCAGTGAGGATGGTACAGTCATCTTCAGTGAGGGTGGTACAGTCACCTTCAATGAGGGTGGTACAGTCACCTTCAGTGAGAGTTGTACAGTCATTTTCAGTGAGGATGGTACAGTCACCTTCAGTGAGTGTGGTACAGTCATCACCAGTGAGTCCTGTACAGTCATCTTCAGTGAGGGTGGCACAGTTATCTTCAGTGAGGGCGGTACATTCATCTTCAGTGAGGGTGGTGCAGTCATCCCCAGTGAGGATGGTACAGTCATCTTCAGTGAGGGCAGTGCAGTTACCTTTAGTGAGGGTGGTACAGTCATCACCAGTCAGGATGGTACAGTCATGTTCAGTGATGGTGGTACAGTTACCTTCAGTGAGGGCGGTACAGTCATTGCCAGTGAGGATAGTACAGACATCTTCAGTAAGGATGGTACTACAGTCATCTTCAGTGAGGGTGGTACAGTCATCTTCAGTGAGGGTGGTACAGTCACCTTCAGTCAGTGTGGTACAGTTATCACCAGTGAGGATGGTACAGTCACCTTCAGTGAGTGTGGTACAATGTGGTACAGTGATCACCAGTGAGGTTGGTACAGTCATCTTCATGAGCTTATAGGTTTAGAGGTTAGTACTGTGCTATCTGTCCTTGTGGGACATTCTAAACCTAGCCAAATCTCCCATCCCAGAGATAAGAAAAATGAAGTGCTTTAATTTCCAGGTCATATACGGACCATTTGGTAATAGCAGTAAAGCAGTTCAGTAGTCTTTTAAAGGGTTCAATAGCACAAAGGAAGTGTGCTGACAGTGGGCACACTTGGCATGTTCATCTTTGTAGATGAAAGTGATGAGGCAGCAGGCCATTAGACAGAAGTGATGCATGGGGAGTTCGATTTATAAGTTGAACCATATTAAAGAACTCATTAGGAAAGGCTGGAATGTTTAATACGCCCCATAAATAAGTCCAATTTATAGACTAGAAAGCTTTCTCAAAATCCACTAAGAGGGTAAATGCCAGGTTAGGCACATTTTTTAGACCCTGAAAATGTCGGTGTGGAGTGTGTAGATGATCGGCACTGCTGATTTGCTGATTTGCTTCCTCAGAATTATGGACAAGATGATATCTGGGAATTTAGCATATGTCTTAATATCCACATTCAAAGGAGATATAGCTCAAGAGTTGGGTATTACATTATGATCCTTATGAGGCTTACGGAATACAGTAATAGTGGATGACAGGGAGAAAGCTTTGATGTAAGAGGGAATGAATTTAAACGCGGAGTCACATTCAGAGTTAATCAGAGGCTCATTAAATCAGTATGGCCCTGGGGACTTCCTTTTCTGCAAACAACCAATATTGTGTTGAACTTCTTTTTCTGTAGTCTGGGCCTTTAACAGTGATAGATGAGGGTCAGAATGCTTAAGAAGATCCTTTTTTGCTAAAAATGCTTGGAGTTTGTCATGGGGAAAATTTTCAGTATGTGAATCTGTGTAAAGGTTCTGAAAAAGAGGCTTGAAGGCCAAGTTAAGTTTTATGTGATTATTGATTATCTGCTTCAGTGGTGGGTTCCTGATCCCAGGAATAATTGTACTTTTCTGCCTAAGCTTTATTCTATTTGCCACCATTTTGCCAGGTTCATTACCTTGTGACAAGCCTTGAATTGCAGCACATTGCATATGTAATCGGACTTTCTGTTTAACAGTTATGCACTATTTTCTGCTCCTTAAGTGCTAATGGGATTTGGAAGTATGTATCTCTGTGGTTATTCAACAAATCAGTTACCCATTTCTCAAGATCTTGAGATCTAGTGAGTGAATTATAGTAGCTTTTGTCCAGGTACACATATTTTTAAATTCGTATTTAAAAGATTCCCACTAAACTATAATAGGCATACGTGCGTGGGTGGTATGTTTAAAATAGACTAAAAAAATTGGATCTCCTGTATTATGTTACTAACTTGTAAAATTAAAGGATCCTTTCTCATCTCTTTGTTTTAGTAAGGGATCTTTGGGTGACAATAACAATAAGTACTGTTTCATGGTCAGTGTTAGGGGATGATAAAACATCAGTCTTGAATACCTGAGAAGTTAAACTCTTGGTAATTAAAAATAGTCAGCTCTACTTACAAGAGGTTCCCTGAGTGGATATATATGTATATTTATTTAACATTTGTTGACTAGGAAAGTCTGACTAGGACAGAGCCTATTTTCAGAAGAGGCCCCAGGGAGAAATGCTCCAGATGCATGTCTTTGGAATGTGGGAGGAAACCGGAGCACATAGAGGAAACCTACATGAATGCAGGGAGGGCATGCAGACTCCACACAGAAGTCACCTCGGAGAAGAATCAAACCAGAGAACCTGTTGCTGTGAGGTGACAGCATTAACTGCTGCATCACTGCACCGCCCAATATATGTATCTGTAAATGTTGTAGCTGAAGGGGTTTGCAGTCTTCAAGTGACAACTAAACCTAAAGTGCTGCAATCCTCTCCTATCAGCCTGGCCATTGGGCCTTGATATGCTTTTCCTGTCTTGGGTTACTCTTTCCCTGATGAAGTTCAAAATGACAATAACAAGAACTACTAAGATAATGATGTTTGTATCTGCCTCTGAGGACTTTATTTTATTAATTACTCTGCAAAAAAAGGTAGGATAATACCTATTTGGGCCGAGTTTTCTTGTTTCTGTAGTGGCTACCCCAAATATTCATGAACCGCTTAATAATACTCCTGCTTTGGATTTACAGTTAAGGCTATAAATAAGTTTCCCATCCTAAAAGGCTTTCAAGATGCTAACTTGCCTCTTTGCAGTCTTACACTCCTGTGTGAACAAACTATTATGTTTTTGTGTCTTCAGCCAAACCTACATGCCCTTTCTTTTCCAAGAAGAAAAAAGACCTCTCAGATTAATAGAATATGCTTGAAACACGAAAACACATTTGTACTTTAAACAACTAGCACTTGCTAAAAACTAATGTGAAACTAAATGAGAGTTAACAGTGTAACAGAGTCAGTTCTGGTTTAGAGTCAGTATAGTTCTGTTCCCTCGGTGATGATGTATTGCAGGAGTGTAACAAGAGGGATTGCTAAATATTAAACAATATTATTACTCAGCTTAATTATATAAGTTCATAGATTACTACTAGGCTAACTGCCTTTGTGGGCACCTTTAGGCATGTGAGAATCAAACCTTGCACCTTGTCTCTGCAAGGTAAACACCTTAACCATTATGCCATCCTCCCACCCCATATATGACCCTCATGGGGTTATAGACATCCTAGGTATGGTTGAACCAAACAATCTACTGAAGTTGTGACAGATGATAGGTCAAGCAAAATGACCATCCATAACTTGATTTCATGTAGCTCCTTTAAGCCTCCTACTGGTCTTCCCTTGTCCTGTAGATCATATGTTGGTAGTCATTCCTTTGTTTGCACCTGGCTCTGAGCTGAAGGAAAATACAAACCCTTTCAATGGATTTTGAGTAGTCAGTATGAGGTTAAAGTGTCTTTGGAGGCTTTCTTAGCGATCAAAATATGATACTGGACAGGAGTATGTGCTGAGAAGAGCTCTCCAAGTCAGTAAAGAGTTGCTTAGCTATTTTTTTGGGCTCTCCACATTATTTGTGAAATTGTTTTTAGATCCAGAGATAATCTGTGAAGGTGAAATTCTGCATATTTCCCTAGAATAATTTTTCTCTTCAAAGAGATTTCTCATTGGTTACCTCTGTGGATGAAAGGTGAGTTTGGAAGAAGGCGTGGTAAATGTCAAGAGTTTGAAATATGTGCATTTTGTTTTTTTTTTCTTTTAATGCATAAGGCAGCTGGGTAGCATAGCAGAGAGGGTACTCCATTCTTAAAACACAGCTGCCATACAGATGAAAAAGCCCTCCTAGCTTGTGTTGTTTCAGTTAAAAAGTCTTGAAAGAGGCAAGCGTTTTGCCCAGGTAATGTAAAAGGGCAACTTTCTTTGTCTGCCTTTAGTGAGTGCCACATACCTCCATCATTTAACAATTTAAAAATTACTTGCCTTGGTGGCCCACGTGATTTAGAAGGACCCTGAAGGGAGCAATGCACCTGTTTTGTAATAGGCTCAGAAGGTGATAAGCTGAGGGCTGTTGTCAAATGTTCTTCTAAAAACATGCAAAGTTACCTTTTTACATACCTTCTTTAAGACCAGTTAGCCAGAGGTTGTTATGCCTACAGAGATCTTGTAAGCTCATCAGCTGTTCCTGCATACTTTCTGAGTAAAGGATGTAGCACATTCCTGTAAGCGTGATGCTTGCATGTCTATCACTGTCTCCAGAAAGTTCATTTTTGCTAGGCAGAACTGAATGAACTCTTTAAACTTTAAGTTTTCCTGCTTAATGGCTGAGGTATCAGCTTAAACTTGTGCAAGCATCTCTGTCATCTTGTCTAGCTGCATGGTCAGGTCTGAGCCCAAAAGTGACAGGCACTGAGATTCTGGATTTGGTGGACATTCTAGCAATTTCTCTGCTGTATTAATATGAGTTGTGAGAGCTCAGCAGGGACACTAATGAATGTTTAGACCTGAGCACAAAGTTAGCGGAAAGTGCTATTCATGCTGTAACATCCTCAGAACTGAATCATTTTTCACCAACATCTCGTATCAAGATGATAAAGTTTTGTTTCATAAATTTATTGAAATTTTTAAATGAAAGTCCTGATTTTCTAAATTTTGCTTATGTCACTATAATGCTTATAGTCAGTTCCACAAGCAGATAGGAAATAACTTCTTCTGAAGTGATAATTTAAAAAATCAATACTTCCATTTTAAAACAAATATATATTTATCTAATACAACTTTACCTTTTTGACTTTATACATTGATGAAAAGTAATTCACATCTGAAATTTTTAGGAATCCGCTTTTACCGATAGTTATGTATATTGTAATTGTCACCACCTCTTGTATGGGAGGCAGAATAAGGAAAGGGACAGTTAGTCAGGACATCTAGGATTACAACTAGTGAAAGCAGATTTATACAAGAATGTGATTACAATAAAGCATTATTCTTGGAAAAGGGGTACAGACATAGCAAAAGGTAGAAGAATGTATTGTGGAAGTGAAAAATAAGGAGGCACAACTGCAACAAGACCCCATTTCAATGAAGGCCTGTGGAGAAAACCTCCATAAACATTTTCAGTACATTTATTCAGTTAAAAACATTTGAACATTGGTAAAAGAATTGGTACATCATATAAAATAATACAGAGCAAATGTACAGTATGACATAAAAGTACATAAATTGTATGGCAGATTCAATAGATATGGAGAAACTTTAGGACTAACCTGAGAGCTATATAGCAGGTAAGACACTGCAGTAACAATAAGGCATGCTGGTAACAGCGGTAATTTAGTAAAAATAAAAGCTAGGACTACTGTGAGAATGAGATCACAGTAGGTTAAATGAGGTGATGAAGCTGAAGGAGTGAAAATGAGGAAGGTAGAATGGAAAACAGCAGGGATACCATGAAGCAGAAGCACTAATGGGTAGTGAAGGTATTACTAAGGAAGAGAGACAAAACGGGGAGTGAGAGTATAAAATAAGGAGGTAGGATGCTGAGTGGGACAGGAAGAGACAGGAGTGAGAAAGACAGAGAGCAGGAAGGTAGGCAGTTTGGGGAGAAAGTGGGTTTGAGAGGAAAAATTCTGTATGGAATAATCTGGAAAAGAGCAATAATACAGCCATGAGGGATTTCAAGGTTGCTTTAGGTTATTTTTACAACTTGCTGCTACAGTGTTATAAGACTTATGGGGGTCAGCAGGAATGTGTTGCTTGAATGCAGATCTCTTGAGGGGGGTAGATTTGGAGGCTGTTTTATAGCTCAGGACAACTGTTCGGTTTGTGTATCAGTTTGTGGACTGTCAGTAGTTGGGAGTGGATAAGGTAATTTGGAAATTATAGTAAGTTGCAGTGGTGCAGTGGTAGTATCGTTGCCTCACAGCAAGAGGTTCTCCAGTTCAATTCTCAGTTACGATGCTTTCTGTGCAGAGTCTGCATGTCCTCCCTGCATTCATATGGGTTTTCTCCAGGTACTCCAGTTTTCTCCCACATTACAAAGATATGCATCTGGACTGTTTCTCCCTGGGCTTCTGCTGAAAATTGGCTTCATTTCAAGTTGAACTTTTCTGGTAAACAAATATCATTTATTTAACATTTGTTATATGTTATAATATATAGCCCAAGTTAAATAAATAAAAATAAAATTACAGCCAGTTTAGGTTCTTTTGTAGTAGACAGTGGTGTCCAGAAGGGTAGTCTGGATGCAAACATTGCTATTTTGTTGTAGTAGGGTTCGTGTTTATTTTTAAGGTACAATATAGATTTTTAAGGATGGGTGATACAAAAAGAAATGAAAGGAGGAGATAAAATGATGTTTAAGATTTCTTAGTGGAGTTTGTGAGAAAGGATTTACAGGAATGCAAACCAAGGTTTTGGAGAATTTTTTTAATGGCTTGTAATGTGTTACTCATATTTTACATTGTCATCCGTTATGAAAGCAAGCAGTTCTGTATCGGCTACTGTTTCTGTTATGGTATTATTTGTTGAGATTATGCTGAAACATTGTTTCTGTGCTATTATTAATTTAGGTATGAAAAGCAAGGAGGGGACATAGCTTTCTCTAATGGATTGGTATGGATACAGGGTATGTAAGATGTAAGAACATCAGTAGAAGATACTCTGGTGACAGATTACCAGCAGCTGTAGGAGGAGTGCCCTGGTAGTCGTGGAAGATACTGGTTGGATGGGGAATAGAGTTTGTAGGCTATTTTTGCCTGGGGGAAACAGACAGGGTGGATGACAGGTTGTTTTTGATTGTGTGAAATGGGTTTTGAATTGAGTAGCTGTGACGTGATGGTGAACCTTTTGGGCTTGGCATGTCAAAAATTTGGAAAAATGCCTATCTTAACTGTGTTGACATGTCATCACCCCCCACCCAAAAGAAAAGAGAAACAATTCTTTACATATTAATTTATTTAAAATATATAGTCCAAGCATGTGTGCTGCTGCGTATTATAAAAGTAAGAGAAAAAGAAAAAGTTATGTGCACCTGGGCTTAAAATAGTTCACCAAAAAATGACCCTACTTCTAATAGTAATTTTGAATTGAACTGATAAAAATATGGAACACATTGTGTTTGATTTCATTAACATCAAATAATGACTTTTTGTTGTTGAGATTTAATAGATAAGTGCAGGGTCCCATATTTCTTGTATTTTTGCTCGGTTTCTTTGGTAATTCGGGAGTTGGTGAAGCAATGGCATAGCTAGAGTTTATCTCGGCCAGGGCTGACTCAGTTTGCCACGCCCCTGTTAAAATAAAACACATCGTAGTCATACAAAAAGTGAAAATTACGGCACTCACATCCATCGTTAAAAGCGATGCCTCACCTTTGATACTGGAGTTGCAATCCACAAACTTGTTTGTCCAATTATACAAAAGCATTTCCCTGACACACTAATGAATTATTTCCCTGACACACTAATGAATTATTGCCCTGACACACTAATGAATTATTAATTATTGCCCTGACACACTAATGAATTATTTCCCCCAGTAACCCCTTCAGCAGTCTAACCATGTATGCAAAAGCACTAACATGACACAGTAAATTATTTTGCCCTGTGGTCACTTCAGCAGTCTAACCATGTATGCGAAAGCACTTCCCTTTTACACAAATTGTTTCCCTAAGCAACATCTTCATTAGTGTGTCCAGATACACACAAGCACCAAAATGAAACATTCACCCAAGCGACCTCTTCAGTAAAATATGCATCTTTCTATGCGCTCCTATGTTTATTAAAACAAATCAGTTACTTACGTACCTGTAATACAAGTAATAAGGAGATGTGGAAGGGTACATCAAGAATTAGACACTAAATTTAGTGTCGGATTCTTGATTTACCCTTACACTTCTCCTTATTACTAGTTTTTGTGACTTTTTTTGTCTTTTACTTAAGTCCCTGTCCTTTATGTTTGTCTTCTCAGCCTGGGGATCTCAGTGCTATTTTCCCACTTTGTTCCACACCTAGGTGTGTGATTGTGCAATGGGCTCCCTACTGGCCTGCTGCTACTCTGTGCGTGTGTGCATGATAGTCTGCAACTCAGCCAAATGGAAAGCCACAATGGCAGCATCTGACCAACAGACAGGCAAAAATAAAGAAAGCACAACAGCTTCTTGAGTGCCACCTGGGGCAGACCACCCCTCTCATCACCCATTAGCTATATCACTGTGGTGAACACTGATGTGTCACCCAAAACATTGTGGCATGTCACCTTTGACACATGTCATAGGTTCACCATCACTGAGCTATGGTGACTGAATTGTTGATAGTAGCTGGTGAAGGTGTGGTGGTTTGGCAGGGTTGGATAAGTCATTTTATAAATATTCATAAGAGTTTGGGGTCATGCCATTGTCTGTTCTACAGTTTAGAATAGCATGTAGTTTTGTCTGTTCTATTTTTTTTTTGCTTAGAAAGGTTTCTAAGATGTCTAAAAGTCAGTCAAGTTTATTCAGTTTAGTTTTTGGACTATACCTTCCAAGTTTTATATATGTGCAGCATGTGTTGCCTGGTCTGTTTCATTAGCCAAAGAGTAGATTTAATTATTTTTGTTCTAGTAGGCACTAGTTTATTTAGTGTGCTTAAGAATGCATTGTTAGGTTGTGTTACAGCATCATCTAGAGGTAAGGTTCTTAAAATATTCCTGTTGTATTTGTTGAGGTAGGTCACTGTCTTTGTTAAACAAGGAAAGAATGCATATTTGGTTATACAATATGTGTTTAATATATGCATAATGTATTCATCTTAGAGCAAATGTAGGGAGGCAGTCATTGATGATGTCAAGCAGATAGTCAAAGCAGTGATTAATAACTGGAAAATAATATTAGGACAAAAAGGGTTGATACCTATTATTGATGATAATATCATTTTATTGATAAAAGGTTGAAAAGTATGAAAAGCATTTTGGAAGAGAATGCTGAAAGTTATGTTGTTGTAAAGTGAATATGTTAAAATTAAAGAGGATGCATAAATGTGGATTTTGTGTCCAAGGAACATGTATTAATTTGTGGACATGTGTTAAGGTACAACCCAACCAAAAAAAAACAATATATTTAAAATGTGTTTTTAATTGTAAGAGTAGCAGCATATTATATATCTGGCAACATGTTCAGGGTATAATTCATTCTATATCAAAAGCAGAAAGAAAGAAAGTTATCTAAGTAAAATGCAAGCATTATAATAGTATAGCAAAAAATATATGAGTCCTATATTATACAAATATTCTATAAATTGTGAAGATTACAAGAAATGTTAGTTTACTATGAGAAACCAGGTTTATTTAGATCTAAGGGGTGGTGACTTTGGAATTTATTTAGAGTAGAAGCAATTGTATTGTCCCCCAAATCCTGTTTGTCAACAGAGATATTATGTAAAACATAGAGATACTCATCAGATGATAAATCTAGGTGGGAGTGGAGTGTATGTCTAAGTAAAAAAAAATGAATACAATCTATGTTAAAAATTACTTCAGAGAAGTATTAGTATTAATAGTTAAGTACTGCCTAAAAATCTCTTTCTTTCTCTGTCTATATATAAATATATAGAGAGATGCAGATATAGATATCTATGGGTCCAAGTGAGAACTTCCAGTGTTCAGAGCATCAACTTTCAGAACAGTAACCCCAAAAGCTCAAAATGGCAGAATGTTGAACTGCCATAACAGCGATGTACAGAAGATCGCACAGTGGAAGTGGGTGACAGTGTGAAATCGCTGTAGAGCTGTGTTTGGTGGCTTGCCTATCCCCAGCTGTAGTGTGATCTTGGAATTATTTATTTTTATTTTTATTTTACATTTGTTGACCGGGCTAGTCTAGCTGGATATATTTCCATTTTCAGTAGAGGCCCGGGGAGAAAAGCTCCACACAGATATACAAAAGTAAAAAATATTGTTACATGGTAAAAATAAGGATTAATAAACAAAATAGAAACAGGTGGTTATTACATTCTAGATATAAAAACACTTGAGAAAAGTTACAGTAATCAGAATAATGCTTAAGAAAGCTAAAACAGATAAAATACAGAAAGAGTTATGCACAATAAAAACACTTGAGAAACAGTAACAGTGAACAGAGTATAGCTTAAGACAGCTAAAACAGATAGTAAGAGTTACATACAATAGTTCATATCAGGTAGAAGATGTAAATAATAAGTTGATTGGAGTTTAAATAATGTCAGTCTTATTTACAAGACAAAGCATGTAAATGTTTGGAAGTTTGATAGGAAGTGACAGGGGTGAAGAGGAAGGTTACCTGTCTATATATATATATATATATATATATATATATATATATATATATATATAGAGAGAGAGAGACAGAGAGAGAGCTGCAGATATAGATATCTATGGGTCCAAGTGAGAACTTCCAGTTCAGAACATCAACTTGGGTTGTATATATGAATAACGGGGATGTGGGGGATGCATGAGAACTTTCCCCTCTCTACAAAAACAAATACATTTAATCTTTCATTCTTCATTGTTACTACACTTTGCTATATATAAAACAGCATACAGTCAAGTAGAGAAGTATTTATATTAAGAATATGCTAACTAACTGGATTCAAATACATCAGTTCAAAGACCATTATGGCAACCTCTGCTAAATCATATGAGCATCTGAAAATAAACCTCAAATGTGTGCTATTAGCTAATTACTGTCTGATCTCTATTTTATATTTTCTCAGGACATGACTTTTCACAGATAATCCTACTAATAAATGGTATTTGCTATGATGAGTTTTATTTTCAGATGCTCATATGATTTAGCGAATGCCTTATCGTACCCACCACTGCCTAAACCTAAGGACACTGGAATGGTTAGAATTGCCCAACATTCTCAAACTCAATCAACTCACTGAGGCATTTAAAATAATCAACCAACCAGACAAACCCCCCTCACTGAGTAAAATACTTACCCCCTACTCCAACCTTACGTCCCTCAGATCATCTAAAAGTCTCCAAGTGCAGACCATCAAATCTAACAACTCGGGAGGTGAAGCTCTCTATGCCAATTCCATTGGAAAATCCTGGAATTCCCTCCCAAACAACCTAAGACTCATGACCTCTCTTCATCAATTCAAAAAACACCTCAAAGAATTCCTTAAGTCCCACTGGCTATGCCCTTGTTCTAAACCAGACTAACAGCAAATGTCCAGGCCCACCTAAGCCTCTACCCAACCCGAATCCTTAAGGTTTTACAATGTAACCATATCAGACTATCTACATAAGTTTTGTACCTGTTTTAAACTGTATGTAAAACCAATTGTTTTTCTTTATATGCCTATGTTAATAATATTTACTTGTGCTGTTTATTATATGTACCTTCTTTTCTTCTGGAGCTTTTCTCCCCGGGCCTCTACTGAAAATGGACATGTATCCAGCTAGACTAGCCTGGTCAACAAATGTAAAATAAATAAAAAATAAATAAATAAATGAGCATAAATAAACTAAGAGCTTCCAAAGACTGAGGCATTTTTCTGTGATAAATAAACTAGCCATCTAAACTCTACAGGCTGGGTAGAAACATAAGCAACAGAGAAAAAAAAAGCTGAAATGATTATTTTTACAGCATCAGAAGGAGGGAAGCATTTTTATTACTTATTGTTCTAAGCTTGTAGAACTTTGGGGTCACAATAATAATTAATGGAGGCACACCAGAAGAATTGTTCCCCTACAAATACATTGTTAACATTTTAAGTACTGCATGTGAATGTCAAGAATTTCACGTTGTGACAGTTTATTTACTTCAGAGAATTATGGCAAGGGTATTGTTCTCCATAACATGATGTTTGCTAGGATTCCCAGTGATAAGCTGATATATCAACCCTTTTTTGTGGTATGTGAAATGTAAAAGGGGAGGAATCATGCCTAAAAAATGTTTGCATACATTTAGTATGTGTGTGTAAAAGACACATTGCATAGTTAGTAATAACTGGAAAATAGCCATCAGTCAAAATCACTTGCTAGATATTTTTGAGATCAAACCAAATTTTACTTATCAAGGAAATATAGATTTGGGGAAAATTGCATGGTAGACACTGTGAGTATAAAACAGGTCTAATGGCAACAATATAGGCATGAACTAACTTTGCTGTCCCTTTATAAATGTATTTTCTGATGCGATTTTTGTTAAAGATATGAGATTTAACATTTTAGGAACTTTAACTGTTTATCTTCCTTTTTGATTTATTTAGCTAGTTGCTCAGTCTGCCCTGCATTTTATGTTGGAAGGATTACTAGAATGCTGCAACCGAGATTATATGAGCACAAAGACCATACAACTCAGAGACCGTAAAAATGCTTTAACCTGACATTTTTTTCAAACATTGGGGTTTTAAGAAATGTTTGTTTCTGTACTTAGTGATTTTAGAAGATGTTTGGATTATAAATAATACCTGTGTCAGTTTAGGCTGGATGCTTGTAATTTACCTGGTTTGAAAGATCAACAAATGTTAAAGTGATTTAAGAAAATAAGTCATTAAGGCATTAATATTTATATAGCTGTCATAATCTGAAGAAGTTTCTGTAAAGATAAAAATATTTACCGTACAGGTTATTAAAATTTTTTGACTGCTTGACATGTTTTACTTACCTGCAAACCTGGCTGTATAGTTTAAATTGTGCCTCTTAAGAAAAAATCAAGTGACTTACTTCAGGTAAAATGGCATCAAAACCAAACAGCAGCTGTCTGAAACTAGCTAAGCTATAAAATGACAGATGGCAAATAAAATTAAAAGCCCCTCCTCCATAGCTTTTCTGCTTCATAACACTAATAACTATAACAACAGCAGCTGATGATCTGATAATAAAAGTAAACCACAAACAGAAACTCAGACAATCTCCAATCTTAATCCAATGTATCCCTACATAACCTTTCAAAATGCATAGGAAAGCATGTTAATCAATGGTCTTTGCCCTAGCAGGAAACAACAGCACATCAAATGCAAAGCCAATACAATACTAAAAAATGCATTGGAAAAAATTAAAAAAATCACTCTCCTCATATTTTTAAACAACTTAAAGGTAATAATAGCAGAGAATATTAATCCCAAGCACAGGTCACAAGCAACACATATACCTCCCTCATATTCAATGTCAAACAGCAGCTCTCTGCCAGAACAAATGCTGCATGCCCTATACTGCCACCTTCATCCCCAGTGCACTACCCTCAACTAAAATGAACTAAAGATTACAATATTTTAATAAAACTTGGATGCTATGAAGGCTTAGTTCCTACACACAACCCAGATATTCTGAGAACATAAGAAACATGGTTAAAAGATGTACCTCTCTGTCTATCTTAATTCCAACATTCACCTCCACTGGAGCAGTAGACCTGATCTAAACATTAGCAAAGGAGTAATGTTGCTAATAAAAAAATAGCCTAAAGACAAACTGGTACCTATAGAAAAAACAAATATTAAAATAAACATATACCAGCAGTTGCAATCAGCAAATGTATGCACACACACCTGAACCTGACAGCAACAACTACTGATATACTAGAATATAGTTTCTCCCAGATAATTACAAACACTAAACAGAATACCACAGTTCTGGGTATTATAAATATTTGCTGGATAGCAATCGCCTTTTATTGCACCCCAAATAAAGATCTATCACCTATCAACCTCTTTAGTCTAACACAATGAATAGCAGAATATTCTAGAACCAATAAAGTCACTGGCAGGCAGAACACACAACTTAATCCTAACTCTAATCTTTGCACACATATTTTATTTCTGAATCTGTTCTCATGGTCTGATTATTTCCTCTCTGCTTTTGCCCCCTTTTGCTTACATATTTTTGTCGAGTGAGATGTTTTCCGTTTGAAACTAGTTTGAATATTAGAAGATGTACTTTGGAGTGAACATATTAAATGTAGCTATCTATTATAAATATACGGGATTTATTATGTCCAATAACTTCAAATCTGGATGACATGTTGCGACTGTAATACACAGAGCAACAAAACAACTAAGTGTGATGATAAGAAATCGTCTAATAAGGGATATACATTGATTAACTTCATTCTTTAAGATATATGTGTGCTTTATTTTAGAATGCAACATTTGTTTTATTTATATTCCCAAACAGCTAAAGAAAATGAGGTCATGCAGTGAAAATTTATAAAAGAACATTTTACATCACATAGATATGAAATATACCAACAAATGCAAATATCGTCATTTATATACTCTGCATTGCCAGTATATCAGTGAAAATTCATAATAGTATAGAAGTCATTCATAGCAAACTCTTTCAAAGAATCATTACCTTGTAAATCTGTGAAAATAAACTGGACCTAAGAAATACAAATGTGAATATTCACATTTCAAGTTTAAAACAATAACATACATTAGGAGTCACTGCATTATGGAATAAGCTGCCAGAAGATATCAAGATATCAGAAACTCTGCCAATATTAAAAAAATTAAGATACCTGGGCAAACAATTTAGTATTTGATCCTGAAGTGCAGGAATCAGTATTCCCGATGGTCTAAGGACCTGAATACAGAAGTAGAACTTATGAACTTACTCTAAACTTATATTACTCTCCAGAAATATCCTCCCAGGCACAATTAATGACCACAACCCAACTTACTTAACCAGGAAACAAACTAAAAAACAAAAGACAGCAAACCTTATTCTAGTCAGATCTATCCAGATACATGAAGCAACTGGAGCACACACAGAGATACCTTACTGAAAGGATGAAATAGCTAAACAGCATGTCCTACATGGACTGACTCAAAGCCCTGTCACTATACTCCATACCTACAGACTGCTAAAAGGTGACCTATGTCTGGCACACAAGGCATCCTCAGACCCATTACTGATGGATTTACTGCATATCATCAAGTCAAATGGCATTATATATACATAGTTTAGGGATCTAAATCTCTTCTACAACATCAACAGAACAGTTTGGAGGGGCAAGCGTATCTCATAGGGGATACCATTGCTCTGGAATAGACTATCTGCATAAACAAAGTTCATCTCTGTCATTATTCAAGTTCAAGTTGGAACCATGGATGAGAAACACAAAACGTACTCTATGACTGATGCCTGTACTATTAATGCATAGATCTAGCTCCTAAATGCTTTAACCCATGCACGGGTCTCCTCAAATTATTTATGGTATGATCCCACTTATTTTCATTATGGGTAATATATATTTAATGACCAGAGGTTGGGTAAGGCCAATCTATAATCAAATGGGATAGGTTAATTTGAACAAAAAAAGGAAAACTGGCTAAGCTTAAAATGGCTAATAATGGCAGCTAACCTAGTACTTACCTACAAATCTATGAAGCTATGTCAGCCATTTAAATGAAAACAGAACATCTGGAATTCATGCAAGTCAACCAACAATCGCACAACATATCAGCAAAATCTGTAATTATAATACAGCTGTAAACTACTTATTAAAAGAGCAAAATCCACCTACTTTAAGGAAAAATAGGAAATCATGTTCTCTAAACCTAAATGCTTCCAGCAGTTAAAAGACACAGCCTGCTATGACAGCCCAAAACATAATGAAATCCACCAAGTTATGGAACCCTCATTATTTGAAAATTTGAAAGACAATGCTGCAAATGCAAACTTTCTCCAAACTCTACAGTCAGGCAAAAGAAATGTTCCTCTAGTCCTAAAACCCATATACTAAGACTACCTACCTCTTTTCTTTTTTAAACTATCTTAAAGAAAATAATAAAGATGCAACTCAAAAAACTAGAAAAGAAGACCAACTCCATTCCTAATGCTTTTTCTGCACTAAATATCATTCTACATAACTATGTTCCCAATCAGTCACTAAGATCCAATGACCAAAATTTCCTGTCTGTCCACAAACCTGTCACATCTGCTGGGGATGGTCTGCACTTGTACCATGTTGAGAAAACCTGGAACTCCTTCCCTGTATCCATCAGGTCAGTAACATCCTTTCAGTCCTTTAAAACCATTCTAAAAGACTTCTGAGGCAAAATCTGTCTCTGTTCTTCAACTCCAGGATAAACTATATGCCCAAATATGAACAAGTATCTATTCATAACTTACACCTCCTCACTCCTCCTTCTTCATTGACTTCCTTAATTCAGTCAATTTCCCTCTATCTAAATATGGCATAACCCTGTTTTTCATTCACTTCTTATTTCTTTAATTTCTCTAAACTGGATAAAAGGTCTCTAAATGTTAAATCATTGTCATATAAGTTGTATCTATTATTAAACAATATTTTCACATTATGTTTAATTTGGTATAATTATTTAAACTCTCTCCAGTATTTAGCACAGTTTGTTTAAATGTTCTCCCTTCCTCTGTTAACTATGTTTTGTATTGCCTATTTTCTTCTCTTTCCACTGTAGACAACATACTTCCCAACCTCTTAGAGCAAGAAATCTGGACAAAGCTATAAATAAAAGTGGAACAAAGGCCCAGAAATAGTGACACATTTTAAATATTGCCCTTACAAACTTAGAAAGTTGATAGAATAACAGGTTTTGCATTAGCATGAATTTTCTGAAGGGTATGACGTCTGAAACTCAAATGTCTGTCATTATTTTCTCACCTGATTCTTTAATGATTTGTCACCAATTTGCCAGGAAAAAACATGATTTTATGAAAAACTGGCCAAAAATTTGAGGCAAAAATCTGGACATTCTGTGAAAATCTGCAGAGTTGAGAGGTATGGTAGACAGTAAAAGTAAATATTTATGTAGTGCATCATCATCCACCTTCCTGAAAAGTTTGCCAATATACTAGGCGAGACCAGTCATCTGCAACCAAGAACCCCTCCCCCAGATAAAAAGACAATTTAAAGTATGATTAATGTTTAACTCATAATCATAAGCTACTGATATACTTTCTATTTAATATATCCAGCTGTCCAACAGGGTGCATGCTACTAAAGAGCTCCAGCCCCTTCCACTAAAACTAAATTAATTTAATTTTTATTCCATCCAATAGCTAATTAACAAAAAATAGCATATCTTGCAAATATACATTAAGAAAATGTATTGCTTAAGCACCTTATTTCTAACAGTAGCATCTTATACTAGCAGGAAAGTATAAAAAAGCCAAACAAAAAAGAACACTTGTGTTATAGTCTCTAGAAGAAAAATCTTGTCACAAGTCAATTTCCTAACTCAAATCAAGCTTAGTAAGGCAGTTTTACTCAATATACTGGCTGGCATTGTACTATCTGTTCAGGGCTCAGTTCTGGGACCTCTCTTGTTCGGTATATATGTCTCTGAGGTTCAGGCTAACACGTGGGGGTTATGGCTGACAAAGTTCGCAAATGACTGCAAACTAGGGGCCATAATTGAATCTCCAGCTGACACAAGCATCCTCCAAAAGGGCCTCACAGAGACAGATGCTTGGTGCCAGAGCCACGGCCTCAAGCTAAATGCTAAAAAGTGCATAGTCATCCCCTTTGGGAAAAACAAGGTGCCCACAAATTACCACATAGGTGGAAATCCATTAAGTATGGAAGAAGTAATTAGAGATTTGGGAACCAACATAGATAGTAATCTCTTCTTTGATAATCACGTTGCCAAAGTGGTTAGAAAGACCTTCTATATAGCCCACCTTATCACGAAAGGGTTTGCATGTAGATCAAGAGAGGTCATTGTGCCCCTCTACTCGTCACTCATCAGGCCCATAATTGAATACAATGCCCCTTTTGGGTGTACCTTATCCGACACCTGCAGCAACTGGAGAGTCCCCAAAAGTATCTCACCAAGAGGATCATGGGGTACAAACAGATGTCCTATGCAGCTCGACTAAAGAAACTCCAGCTCTACTCAGTTGCTTACCGCCTACTCAGAGGCGATCTATGCCTGACGTACAAAGCCATGACAAACCCAGAATTAATGGACATGCTCCACCTCAAAAAATCCAAGTCCCTTAGAGCTACACGCTTCAGGGACCTAAACCTCAGCACAAAAATAAATAGGATATGCTGGAGGGACAGATTCATTTCCCAGAGGCTCCCCTCACTCTGGAATAGAATCCCAATTCATGTTAGACATAGCCCCTCGCTGACCCTCTTCAAGCAAATTCTGGGCGCGTGGATGGGAAATCAGAAATTCACCCCTGGGATCTCTTCTGTGTCCCTGCTAGACAAGAGGCACAGTAAACTAATCTTAAAAGGGTACCTTCTGTAACCTACTTTACAGAGGCACAGTAGGCTAATCTAATAGGGAGGCAGAAGCCAAATACACTCTGGCTAGGCTTATAAATGCCCTAGGGCAGATAGCCTAGTATCTACCTATGAACCTATGAACCTATGAATCTGCTGCTATTTTCTTTACCATCAGAAACATTGGCAAAAATTCACTTTTCTTGTGGTAGATTAATTTATGTAATACTGTCTTAATAAGCTCACCTTTCTTCTAAATGCAGCTGTGTTTATTGTTTCTTAAGACTGTAATACTCTGTGCATGGGTCCCACTCCATTTCACCTTCACTCTGCTCCTGCTCCACTATACTACCCATACCCTACCCCCAATTCCCAACCACCCCATCATCTACATTTATACTTCCTAACCCACATCCATCTTTCAGAATTAACAAATCACAATCTCTAGCAACACCTCCCCTATCATCCTTCCCTATTAAGACATCTACCTTGTCTAATACTCTTGCAACCTTCAATAACAACCCTAACCCCCCTAAACATACACTACATAATATCCTAACAATCCTACACTGCAGCAAACACTACTCCCATCACTATGAAATGCATGACATATCTTACATTCTGTTTAAGAGTAACTTTCTTTTGCAATCACCAAACACTACCCATCCTTCTCACACACATCACAGTCTCAGAATCTCACCTACATCCACCCAGTTTCTCTCCGAAAAATCCACAGTCACAACAGTCCTTTAACATAGCACATTTCTAAAGCATATCTTCCAAACTATATTCATACTCACTACTAAATACACACATCTGTAAACACTAAAATCTCAGTAATTCATCATTCTCCATCTACCTACATATACATAAAAAGGCTAGATATTCTACACATATTTGCATACCAAAACTAAGTTGGTCCAAATTGGGGGCATCTCCCCCTACCCTGGCCCAAACACCAATATACAGTCAGAACCAGCACCTCTTTAGAATGACACAGCTCCTCTCATAAACCATAGCTAGGTTCACAATCTATTTATTCTAAACATACATTTTTTTCAAATCATATGCGACAAGACCCATTATCTCCTCACATCCCTCACATGCTATAACCCTGACATACTTGTAGCTACTGAAACCTGGTTAAATACATAACTAGTAAAGAAATATACCCCCGGATATAACATAATCAGGTCTGACAGACTAACATAAAGAGGAGGTGGAGCAGCAATCATTTTTAAAAACAGCCTAAAAATAATCCAACATCCTCAAACTACCCCAACATTTCAAAACTATGAAATTCTCATTACCCAACTCAAACTCAATAACAGTAAATTAATTTTCCTAGAAGGGCTATACATTCTCCATGGAAACAATCAAGCCACAATTGAAGACATTATTCAATGGCACTGTGACAACGTAAAAAGAGTCCATAATCTTAAGTGACATAAACATTGACTGGAAACAAATAGCAAATACCTTGCCTGACCTAAACTTATTCAGATTCTCACAACTATTAAATGTCACTACCAGGGCCCATAAAATATCTAGCAAAGAAACCACACTAGACTGAATTCTTTCAAATAAGCACCACAACATAAATGCCATCAGAACTTTATTAGACAATATTACTGACCATCTACTCACACTGTCAGACAGCAACCAAACTTTCAGAAATAAACAACATACAAACAAGTCCATAATAGGCAGAATTTCAACCCTGACTGTTTTATAACAACTGTAAAGTGATATAACTGGAAGTGCCTAAAACATTACCACTAGATGAAGTAACTACTCTTTTTAATCATATCTTCCTAACCAGCCTAAATAAGCAGGCCCCTCTCAGAAACAAAAGAGTCAAAAATAGTCCAGCACCCTGGCTAACAATGACTGCTAAGCAAATACTATTAAATAGAGACTGGCCCTAGAAAATATACACACAAAAAAGTCAATTAACCCTACAGGGTTATAGATATCTCAAAAACCTCACAAAAGAAATGCTTAATGACAAAAAGAAATATTTTACAAACCTACAAAATATCCACCAAAATAACCCCAAATTGCTCTGGCAGTCCTTAAAGTCACTGCTCAACCCCGGTCAAACCTCTAATTCCGCAACCCACAACAGCATGAAAATTCCCAGGCAATACAGCAACTCAATTCAATGACCACTTTACAATTTCTATCTTATCACTAATCAAACAAAACTCCACCTCTCCTCAATATTCCACATACCCCTACCAATAAAAAAGTACTCTTTAAACTTGATATGCACCCATGTCAACAATAAAAAAAACCTGCTAAAAATTAAACCAATCACCTTTGTAGCCAACAAATTACCAGCAGAGTACTTCAAAATAGCAGCTGAAGATATAGAATTCCCAGTCTCCATACATATCAAAAGATCCTTAATAGAAAATCACATCCCCAGTGTCTGTAAAATATCATACATCATAGCCCTACATTAAGGCAGAAATTCTACTGACCTAACTAACTATTAACCAATAGCCATCATCCCACTGTGATGCAAAATATTAGAAAAATGTAACTATGCCCAGTTACTCAATAACCTACACTCCTAGACTCAACATGGATTTTGGTCTAATCATAGCACCACTACTGTCCTTTTAAACTTTACAAACACAGTTAATAAACTCCAAAACAATAGTAACCTAGTCTCAACAGGCTTCCTAGACCTATCTAAAGCATTTGATACTGTTTCTCAATAGAAACTCCATGAGGAACTAGCCTCTCTAGGTCTCATTACACCATCACTAGCCTGGTTCCGCAGCTACCAGTCCAATAGGAAATAAGCTGTGAAATGGTAAAAAAAAAATTCTGATTGCCTCACAGTCACAGTTGGTGTCCCCCAGGGATCAGTTCTAGGACCCCTACCTTTTCAACATCTTTATCAATAATCTACACTCCTCCATTAAACAAGCTACCCTGCTGCAACATGCAGATGATGCCACTCTCAATTTCCCAGCCCAAACACAAGGCCTCCCTACAAGAAAACACCCAAAAGGCTTTTTCTAGCCATAGAATCCTGGTTAGATAGCTCAGACATGCTCTTATATACACAAAAAGACAACCAATGCTTTTAACAGACTCGTGCAATAGGACTGCAGGAAAAAGACAAAAAGCAAAATTAAAAAAAAATCGCGAAAAAAAAGGGAACAAAAAATAAATATTACTTTTAGTCCTGGAACTCCGCACATGCGTGATTGCACAGATTGGGAACTCCAGACTGCTTTGTCAGCAATCTGGATAGGAGGAAAGGCCATCTCTGCCCTGCAGCCCAGAAGTGTATGAGGTGACAACTGCACAGAATGGAAGACGTGCAGACTGCAACGTCTGCAGGCTGGAGCCTGCTCTCATGGGAAAACCTTCCCCAGGAAGACATTTAGCTGCGCAGGATGGTTGAGCCAGCTTCTGCTGCAGATGGACTCATTTCAGGTAGGGAACTGAAATATGGACTCACTTACAGGAAGTTACATTTGTATATCTTATAGTTCAAACTTTGCATAAATTGCTCAAGGTATTGCTGAACAATTTTCTTATGCAAACGTAGTTAGAGTTGCATATCGTGTACTGCTTCATGATGCAGGTGACATCTAGATAGCATCTATTAATAGTTGGCATTACATGAGCAATTGTTTAAGGTCATTATGTAAAGTTTTAGTTTTTGTTTGATATTTCCTTTAGATCTTATGAGTGGGGTAGTGAACTGAATTCTATACTTTGGCAATGTAGACTGACTTCAGGTCATTTCCATAATGGCTCCTAAATTTGTGGGCAACCAGTTTGGTGATGAGGTATTAGGTTCCTAGGTGGTTCATATTTATTTATGATGTGTCTGTGATTGATGTGTGTTTATTTGCTTTATGTATGAAATTATGTAATGTTTTAAGTTGTGTAAGTGTTATGGTTTTTTGGTGTTCTAGCCATTAAAACTTTTTAGGACCAGTCAGTGGTAAGTTTTGACAGGGAGGTAAATACCCTACTTAGACCAGATCCACTCTTTTGATACTATCCAGGCTCCCCCAAGGATGTATCCTTCATTTAATGTGTGTTTGTCCTTAATTTAATGTGTGTGTGTGCTTCATTTAATGTGTGAGTGTGTGTGTGTGTGTGTGTGTGTGTGTGTGTGTGTGTGTGTGTGTGTGTGTGTGTGTGTGTGTGTGTGTGTGTGTGTGTGTGTGTGTGTGTGTGTGTGTTTGTGTGTGTGTGTGTGTGTGTGTGTGTGTGTGTGTGTGTGTGTGTGTGTGTGTGTGTGTGTGTGTGTGTGTCCTTCATTTAATGTGTGTGGCTCCCCCAAGGATGTATCCTTCATTTAATGTATGTGGCTCCCCCAAGGATGTATCCTTCATTTAATGTGTGTGTGTGTGTGTGTGTGTGTGTGTGTGTGTGTGTGTGTGTGTGTGTGTGTGTGTGTGTGTGTGTGTGTGTAGGATGTATCCTTCATTTAATGTGTGTGGCTCCCCCAAGGATGTATCCTTCATTTATTGTGCATGGCTCCCCCAAGGATGTATCCTTAATTTAATGTGTGCATGTGAGTAGGATGTATCCTTCATTTAATGTGTGTGGCTCCCCCAAGGATGTATCCTTCATTTAATGTGTGCATGTGAGTAGGATGTATCCTTCATTTAATGTGTGTGACTTCCCCAAGGATGTATCCTTCATTTAATGTGTGTGGCTCCCCCGAGGATGTATCCTTCATTTAATGTATGTGTGTGTTTAATGCCCTAGTTGCTATATACTGGTGGCTAGAGAGAACTTAGGCTACATGGTGGTGGGTAGTCAGGCTTGAACCCTGTACCTTGGGTGCAGGTAACAACAGCCTGAATTCCCTACCCACCACCATTTGTTAAAATTTTGCAGATTTTTGCCTCATATTTGTTGTGTTCTGTTCATCATAACATCTGTGGTTTCTGCATTTTTATTGTCTTACATAGTTGATGGTGCAGTGGTAGCATTGTTACCTGACAGCTACAGGTTCTCTGGTTTGATTCATGGCTGGGGTGCCTTCTGTGTGGAGTTTGCATGTCCTCCCTGTGTTTGTGTGGGTTTCCTCTAGGTGCTCTGGTGTTTTCCCATCTTACAAAGACATGTGTCTGGACTGTTTCTCCCTGGGCCTCTGTTGAAAGTTGGCTTTTGTTGCGTCAGACTTTCCTGGTTAACAAATGTTAAATAAATAAAAATAACAGGTATTTGAATTTCAGATTTCATATTCGTCCGAAAGTACATGGTAACACAACACCTTTTATTCTAGCAATTTGCTAAGTTTATAAGATGGATATTTGAAATTTGTCCCTATTTTTGGGACTGTATTCCCCCATTATTGGCTTCATCCAGGTTTTTTGTGCTAAGATTGAGAGCTATGGTGAGAACTGAATTCACTGAATATGTTTGGGGGATGTATTCCTCCATTACTGGCTTTGCCCAGGTGATTTTTGCTAAGAGGTTGGGAGCTATGGTGAGAACTGAATTCACTGAATATGTTTGGGGGCTGTATTCCCCCATTATTGGCTTTGCCCAGTTTTTTTGTGCTAAGGTTGAGAGCTATGGTGAGAACTGAATTGACTGAATATGTTTGGGGGCTGCATTCCTCCATTACTGGCTTTGCCCAGGTGATTTTTGCTAAGAGATTGACAGCTATGGTGAGAACTGAATTCACTAAATGGTAGCGATTTAAGTTTCAGTCTTCCTCTCTTTCACAAAACAGCTGATTTGGCATAGTGGTATGTTGCTCTGACTGTTTTGCACAGGGTCCTGGGTTCAAGTTTGGCAGTGAAATGTATGGTGGTATCACAGCATTTTATTCTAGTAACTTTCCAACATTATACAAGCAATGTTTAAAACGTGTCCCTGTTTTTTGGCCTTTTGTCCCCCCGATAAATTTTGGCTTTTTCCAGATTTCTTATGCTGCAAAGTTCAGAGATACAGCTGAGTGTTGAGTAGATTTTACAAGGACCTGGGAGCTGCTGGGGAACAGAAGTTTAGTGCTGCTTATGCTGAGTCTGTTTCCATTGTTAATAGCACAACCAGTAGTGTACTTGCTTTTAATGCAGAAGGCTGTGGGTTCTACTCCCACAGTATGAAGATGCATTGCTGATACTGTACTGTGTTGTAAAGGGGGTGGATGCTGCAGTCCTTTTTGGTGAAGATACATATTAACTATGAACCTGTTATCAGTTTGCCATCCATTCACTATTGCAGTATTACTAGCTTATCATTTTTTAATGTAATATAGGCAATTTATTCCTCAAGGGCAGTAGACACTTTATTTGTAGATGAAACAATGAAATATAAAGTTGTCTGCTAGCAGCAACCTCTTCGTTAGTTACACATCTCTTTAATGTGGAATTATTTAGATGACTTTTATTTCTTCAGAGATTGTGTATATTTACTGATACTGGTGGACTGTAGAAGTTTGAGTAGACTTTTGTGATGGAAATGTTCTGAACTGGGCAGTTTTGTCATTGTTGGTGCATGCATTTTGTTTCATTGTTTACTGGAAAATGGTCAAAACTATACATTTAAAACACCTTCTAACAACTGTACTGTATTGTACAAGGAATATAATTTAATAAAATCAAGAAGGTCTATCAAAGAGCACATGCATGTTTCATGTACAAGGGGCCTATGATTTGAAAAAAGCCCAAAGTTAATCATTATCTGCCAATGGCAAAATGTATTTTCTTTGAATGTAGGTTTCAATGCTGTTTCAATGAATGTGAGTTTCAAGGGCAGAGAAGTTTTAATGCTAAGTCTATTTTCACTTTGAGACTGCATTGCTTTGCTTACCAAATGTTTATTAGTGTTTGTGCTGTAAAATGCAAAATAAAACTTTCAAATGAAATCCAGATCATCTCAGAACTAAAGCAGTATGCACATTACAGTGTTTATGGTAAATGGGGTGAAATAACTAAGGAGTGGAACATTGGAATGGCTGCAGGGGGGAGGCTCCATTTGACCATGATTTTGTGAGGGGGGAAGGGCAGCAAACTGAAAGACAACCTCGGCTAAACTATACCTCTCAACTGTCCAGATTTTTGCAGAATGAATAGATTTTTGCTTCTTATTTTTGGTTTGTTCCTCATAAAATTTGTGGTTTTCTGGCAAATCATTTAGGAATGAAGTCACTAAATAATGACATACATTGAGTTTCAGACTTCATAACCTTCAGAAAAATGCATGCTAAAGCAAGGCCTGTTATTCTATCAACTGTCTTAAGTTTATACAAGAGCAATTTTTAGACTGTTTGTATGTTCCCCTAATATATTTGGCCTTGTCCAGATTTCCTGCATTAAGAGGTTGAGAGGTACGTGCAAATAATCACTTTATAGAATTAGGAATATCCAAACCTCTCAACTGTCCCCAATTTTGGTTCAAAATGTTGCTCTCCCCTAATAATCCCACCACAAAATGTCAATTTTGGAAGAAAATGTGGAGGGTTTACAATTATAAATAACTGTAATGATCAGAGTTATAGATTACTTTTATTTCATAAATGCATGTAGATTTGCTTATTTTGTGAGCTGCTCAAGTTAACAGTGCTAATATTAAAAAAGTGTCCCTTCTTTGACAAGTTCCCAGCTGTTTTATGTGGCAATTTTATATTTTTACATCACATGTTTGGTCAGTTTTTCATAAACTTGTGGTTTTCTGGCAAATTAGAGGTAAATCATTAGAGATTGACATTAGAAAATAATGACAGACATTTGAGTTTCAGATTTCATACCCTTCAGAAAATTCCTACTAATGCAAGACCTACTATTTTATTATCTTTCTAAGTTTATAAGAGCAATATTTAAAAATTGTCCTTATTTTTGTCCTTTGTCCCACTTTTATGTATGGCTTTGTCCAGATTTCTTGCTCTGAGGTTGAGAGGTATAAGTGTCAGAGCCATCACCATCAGCCAGAGACATTTCAAACTGTGACATACTTGTTGCACCCCACTCCCCCATGTAGTGACTCTGGACGTGTCCAAGCAAGGCAAGGAGCAGTTATGCAGTGTAAGTGTGCAGAGTATTCCCCCATCCAAGGCAGACACAAGTATGACAGTGGCTTTTCATCTGTTCTTGATTTTACAGAATGTTCTGGTTTTCTGTCATATTTTTATACTGTTGATTTATGCTTATTATTATTCAGAAAGTGCCTGTTGCTCTGTGTTTAAGTAGCAATGCTTTAATGATCATCAGGTAAGCTTGTCTGAGATTGTAATCTGCAAGTAACTGTCAATAAGCATACTGTTAAATAATTACCAACACTGAAAGCCTTTTTGCTGTTGTCATGCAGAGAATACCTACATAACTAGATAACATATAAGCCTTGGGTATTGAAATGCATATGACAGTATTTCTAATAAAGGACAGGATTACAGTATTTTAAGAAGCTCATTACCTTTGTTGGAGACTTGCAGTCATCTTTGCAGGCTTTTCCCGTAAACTAAATGGAATGCCAATCTATCATGTGTGGTCCATAACCTGTGCAGTAATCCTTTAAGCAATTTACTTGAGCTTGTTTCGTTTGCTGTTCATTTGTTACTTTGATCACATTTTCCCCATGAAACAAGTGGATAGTTGTCAGGCAGCAGGTCTTTTTAGGATAAGAAACATTTTTACAAGTGGGGGTATCACAGAGATTGCTACTTTCAGCATGTTACTTGGTATTTTTATAAAGCTGAATATAAATTATAATTAGAACTGCAGTGCAAGGAGAAGTGGTTTGAGTTGAGTGCTGCTTGTTTTTTTATACTTGATTTTGACTGGCATTCCAGTAATGTATTTAAAAAGTAATTTATTTTTGCATGCCTCACAGCCTTTTTGTTTCCATCTAGATATTAAGTAAGCTGTCATGTAGCCAATGTATTGAAATATTTTTTTCTTCTACACTTCATTTTGTGTTGATTGGACTCTCATAATGAAGGTTTGGCACCCAGGCCAGCGTATTTAGGTCCATAGGTTCATAGGTAGGTACTAGGTTATCTGCCTGAGGGCATTTATAAGCCTAGCCAGACTGTGTCGGCTTTCACCACACCATTGATTACATAACTGATTCTCTGTCAAGCAGAGCCAATGAAGTGATCCCAGGGGTGTATTTTCTTTTACCCATCCACTCATCAAGGTTTCTCTTGAATAGTGTTAGTGAGGGGCTCTGCCTAATGTAGTTTGGAATTTTGTTCCAAAGCATGAGGAGTCTCTGTGACAGGAATCTATCCCTCCAGCATGTTCTATTTATTGTTGTGGTGAGGTTTAGCTCACTAGAGTGTGTGGCTCGCAGTGACTTGGATTTTTTAGGTGGATCATGTCCATCAATTCTGAGTTGGACATAGCTTTGTAAGTCAGGCAGAGATCACCTCTGAGCAAGCAATATGCCACTGAGTACAGCCGGAGTTTTTTCAGTTGGGCTGCATAGGACATATGTTTGAGGCCAGTAATCCTCTTGGTGAGGTACTTTTGTGGTCTCTCCAGCTGTTGGAAGTGTCTTGTGAGGTACATCCCAAATGGGGCATTGTATTCTATGATGGGTCTGATGAGTGACATGTAGAGGGGCACTATAACCTCTTTATTTCTAGATGCAAACCCTTTAGTCATTAGATGGGCCACATAGAAGGATTTCTTAACTACTTTGGCAATATGATTGTCAAAGGAGAGATTACTATCTACCTGGGTCCCCAGATCTCTTATTACCTCTTCTGTATTAAGGGGGCTGCCACCTATGTGGTAATTCGTGGGTGTTTTGTTTTTCCCAAATGGGATGACTATGCATTTTTTGGCATTTAGCTTGAGGCCATGACTTTGACACCAAGTGTCCGTCTCAGTAAGGCCCTTTTGGAGGATGTCCGTGTCAGCCAGAGAGTCAATTATGCAGCCATCAGCGAACTTGGTTAGCCATAGTCCTCCTGTGTTTGCCTGTACTTCTGAGAAGTATATGCCGAACAGTAGGGGTCCCAGGACTGAGCCTTGCGGGACACCACTTGTGACTGGTTTAGAGTCGGACCTGGAGCCCGCTATTCTTACTGTGCGAGTTCTGTCTGTAGGGTTTTATGTTCAGGCTGGTGAGTTTTTCTGTAATATCTGAGTGGGGAATGGTGTCAAAAGCCTTGGTGAGGTCAAGGTAGGCTGCGTGAACAACCTTTCCCTTGTCTATGGCCTTGGTGACTGTCTCAAAGAAGTCAACCAGGTTTAGTAGGCATGATCTGCCATTAACAAAGCCGAACTGGGTCAGGTCAAGTGTTTGGAGGTTCCCAATGTCTTTGTTAATGAGTTCCATGATGATGCACTCCATAGCCTTGCAGACCAGGCTAGTCAGGCTTATGGGGCGATAGTTACCAGTATCAGTTGTGGCCCCTCCTTTGTGGAGTGGAATAACCGTTGCTGTGCACCATTCTATGGGCATGTAGCCTGTGGAGAGGCTGAGGCTGAACAGCGTGTTTAAGTGTGGGGTTAGTTCGTTCTGTAGTTCATGCAAGATGCAGCCTGGAACACCATTTGGCCCCATTGACACTGTGTTTTTGGCTTTTGAAAGGGCTATTTTCACCTGTGCATCTGTAATTTCAGGGACACTACACTTTTCTGGTATTGTTGTGGGTCCTTTTGGGGATGAGATGGGGGTGAAGTTTGCACTGAATCTATCTGCCAGGATGTTGGCAATATCAGTAGGTTCAGTATATTTTGTGCTATTTTGCACTAGTTCAGTGCATATCTGTGAGTTGCCACTTAGATTCTCAACACAGCTAAAGAAGGCTTTGTGGTTATCTTTTGAATCCTTGGCTATTTTTCTTCCAAAGTTAGCCTCAGATGATTTTATGAGGGACCTTAGTTTCTTATTGATACTGACCAGGGATGTCTTTCCTTCTTGGGATTTGCTTTTTTTCTGAACTGGTTTCCTCCTATTGTATAACCTGTTTATGGCAGGGGTCCACAAGACTGGTTTCCTTCTCTTAGAGGAGTGAGTCTTGGTTTTGCTAGGGATGGCATGATCCATGCATCCTTGTAGGTGCTCATATAGTGCATTTGTAAAGGTTTCTGCATTTTGGGCAGCGTTATCCTTTAGTGTGGGGGCTGTGAAACTTACCGTCTCTGTCTTAAGAAAGATGAAGTTTGCTTTATAAAAGTTTTTTACTGTGGTTTCCTTAGTTGGGGGTGGTGTTGTGGACATCCAGAGTGATTAGTTTATGGTCTGATTTAACCAGTGACAGGTTGACTTCTGGTGTGGAACACCTGTCGCGCATGTTTGCAATAACCAGGTCCAATAGGTTTTCACCTCTGGTAGGGGAGTTTCCCAGCTGATCCAGGGTGTTTGAGTTGATGAATTCCAGGAAGTGCTAGGCCTGTGAGTTTGCACTCGAGTAGTTTTCCCAGTTAATGGTAGGGTAATTGAAATCGCCCAATATCAGGGTGTTCGGTAGGACCTTCATGTTTTCCAGTGTCTACAGAAAGGTGGAGTCACGGTCCTGGGACATGGAGGGTGATCTGTAGCAGGCCACAATTTGCATTGCAGATTTGCCTGATGCTAGTTGCACATGGATGATCTCAGAGGTATCACACTGCATCACTAACCTGGAGGTGTAGGTATCCTTAATGAATATGGATACACCCCCTCCTTTTGTGTTTCGGTCCGTGTTCTGTGGCCGAAACGTGTGGTACGAGTTGTAGCCCGGTAGTGCTGGAGTGCTCTCTGGAGCCTTGAACCAGGTTTCAGTTACTGCACAGATGTCAACGTTCTCCATACTGAGGAGTGCTTCAAGCACATGCATTTTGAGATTTAAACTCCTGGCATTGAGTAGCATAGCCCTCAGTTTTTTGTTAATTGCGCTGTTTATGGAGGTGGGTTTGACTTTTGAGCCTTGCCTAAAAAAGGAACTATGGGGGCAGCAAGAGCCTTGGCCAGTATTCGAAAGCCTAGGGGTGATAGGTGCAAGCCATCTCTTGTGAAGCAATGAGGCTTGTCGAGCATGTCGTCCCAGGCTGACAGACACTGGATCCCCTTTGAATCACACCACCTGCTTAGCCAATTGTTGAAATTGATCATTTTTTCTTTATACTGAGGTATCATTCTTGGTGAGGGCAGGTTGCTACTCAGCGTCATACCAGCCTGGGCTACATGATCAGAGAGCTCTTCCATGTCTATTTTCATATTGTCCAGGGAGGTACATCTCAGGTCATTCACACCAACATGAACAATGACAGAGTCATATTTGTACTTGTTCTGGAGTGACCTGAGTGCTTGTGTTATGTGGCGGATTCTGGCTCCCGACAGGCAGCTAACAGTAACCTTCTGCTTGTCCAGCCTAATGAGTGAGATGTCAGTGTGCCTGACTATAGAGTCATCTATTACTAGTGTGTTATGTATGTTATTTCGCCTTAAGGGGTGTGATTGTGTGACACACTGATTTTGTGTTTTATGTGTTGTCTGGTTTGTGATGGGAGGTGCAGGTATTTTGGGTGTCTGCTTTGGAGGTCTGTGATGCCTCCGAGTATGATTTTGTATATTTATGTGTATCTTTTCCCAGTGCTGGTTTAGTATGTCTATGTGAGGCTGGAGGTGTGGTGCAAGTGTTAACCTTCTTCTCAAGACTGCCTGTTCCAATCTTGGGTGGAGAGAGCTTAGCCTCCAGTTTAGCTATATAATTGCATCTGTTGCATATGTTAATGTTTTGTGGTAGGAGGAGAGGGTTGTCTGTGTACATGAGGCAGTTGTAACATTACCTCAGGATACCCAGGTTCACCAGCTGGACTGGAGAGTATACCTGAAATTGCCCTTTGGTCATGTCTGAATAGTAGAGTGAGCTGCTTAGTCGCTTGGTTGGTGAGGGGTGAATAATGACCCTTGCCCTGCTGGGCAAACAAGTGTCAGGGTATATTAGTGTTTGCTATTAGGTCTGAGCAAGTGCTGGGCTGTAGGATGCTTTTCAAGTACTGAGGTTGAGAGTTAGACTACTTTCAAGGGAAAAACTGAAGAGGAGACTTAGTAGAGCCGGGCATAATTTAACCCTAGCTAACAGGCACTGCCTGGTGCACAAAACCGTGCAAACATGGTTTTTGTAGCAGGGAAATGAAAGAGATAGAAATTAGCCCAAAATGGCCAATAAACTATTAGCTTCTGGGCTGGAACCACTCCTCCAGGGACAGTTAGGCTGCTCAAAGCTCCCCTCTCTCACAGGTGAACAGAGAAACTTCCTTCTATCCAAGTAAGGTATGTGCAACTCAGAAACTTGTAACACAGCCCTGAATTCAGCACTAGCCTGAAAACTGGACTATAGTAGCTTAGAAAGGTGGGAACCAAGGAATTTTTTTGCTTTTGAAAAGATAAGGCAAAAACAGCAAAAAATACACTTAAAACAGCTTTAAACGACTACAAATGATCAGAAAAGGCTATCACACTTTAATGTGTAGCCTACAACAGTTAAATTATTTAAACAAAAAATGACTTTTTAAAAGTGCAGGCAGTGAAATAAGTACAATATGTGAAAAAAACAAGCTTTTGAATCACAATAAATGCTGGAAAATTGGTGTTTAGGCGGAAAACAGTTAAGTACAGCAAGAAAGTACAGAAAACTGATACTTAATCACTCCAAAGTCTCTCTCCTAAGCTAGAAGGCTTGTATCAGTTTAAGGCTTTCTAGTGCTACCAGTAGGATAGTTACAGGAAAGATGGGAAACGCGCAGATGTGGCCTTTTAAACCAGAAAGTTGAAAGAGATGGACAAACTGTGCAAATGGTCAATAAACTACAATTTTTGAGTAAAGAAGATAAATCCACAGACCACCGGGCTGAAATCGAAGTTCTTTTATTAAAACAAGAGTGAAATTAGTGCTTTTGGGCAAAAACCCTTCCTCAGACATAAAAACATCGAACAATCACAATATTTAAAATACATACTGGCCAATCACCAAATAGAAACAATAAAACACTCAACATAATTATTTTACATAGGGTCTACGCCTACTGAGTATAGGCTTTAAAGGCACCCCGCCATTTAAACCAGGATAGATATTAGCTCCCAGTTCAATAATCCATCTCGCTTTATTATACTCAGTATTATTTACAATGCCCCCCTTTACTCAGTATTATTTACAATGCCCCCCTTTACTCAGTATTATTTACAATGTCCCCCTTTACTCAGTATTATTTACAATGCCCGCCTTTACTCAGTATTATTTACAATGCCCCCCTTTACTCAGTATTATTTACAATGTCCCCCTTTACTCAGTATTATTTACAATGTCCCCCTTTACTCAGTACTATTTACAATGTCCCCCTTTACTCAGTATTATTTACAATGCCCCCCTTTACTCAGTATTATTTACAATGTCCCCCTTTACTCAGTATTATTTACAATGCCCCCCTTTACTCAGTATTATTTACAATGTCCCCCTTTACTCAGTATTATTTACAATGTCCCCCTTTACTCAGTATTATTTACAATGCCCCCCTTTACTCAGTATTATTTACAATGTCCCCCTTTACTCAGTATTATTTACAATGTCCCCCTTTACTCAGTATTATTTACAATGCCCCCCTTTACTCAGTATTATTTACAATGTCTCCCTTTCTATTACCATCTCTTATATGTTGCAGGGCTTGAAATAAGAAACTATGATCTTTGTGACCCTCTACATGCATGGCTAGGGCATTATGCTTATCAGATAGACTTATTGCTGAAAGATGTCGTAAAATTCTATCCTTCAACCTGCAGTTCTTCTTGCATACATAGAATGCTGCACATCGAGTAAAGGAAGCCAAGTAAATAATATTTTGTGACAGGCATGTAGCAAAACCTCTAGGTGAGTACTCTTTGTGTGTAATGGGATGTTTAAAAATATATGTTCTATTAATAAACCTACATGCTTTACAACATTGACATGGATATGTGCCTATTCTATTAGGCATTGTCATATCACTATATGTTCTATCACAAAGAATCTGTTTTAAGTTTTTATTTTTCTTGTAGACAAAATCAGGTTGTCCACCTACCAAGCACTTCAGGGAGTCATCTGTATTTAAAATCTTCCAATTGTCTCTTATGACATCTTGTACCCATCTAATGTCACTACTATAGGTAAGATACAGGGGAACATGACTTTTATCATTGTGAGCACGTCTATTCCTATAATGGTGTGGTTGAAGTACCATGTTATTATCTCTGTTAATCTTCCCCTTTTTGGATAGCCATGGTGCTGCCATAGTTTCCCGTAACCTAATAGAATCCTTCATTGTGTCATTAACCATGTCTCGATTGTAACTTCTAGTCACAAGTCTATCAGTAAAGGTACTCAGCTCATGCTCAAAGGCCTCATCATCAGTACAAAGTCTGGACAGGCGTAGAGTTTGTCCTTCACTATATTATGGAAGGCATGGCCTGGATGCATGCTATCCTTAGATAAAAGGCCATTCCTCCAACAATTTTTTTCTGAATACCTTAGAGTGTATAACCCCCTCATAGGTTTGTTCTAATTTAACATCTAAAAAAATCTATCTCCTTAAAAGGATAACTCATAGTAAAGGACAGGAATTCTCTAGAATTTTCTAGGTATTCAATAAACAATTTTAAGGAATCAACAGTACCTATCCATAGAAGAAACACATCATCTACAAAACGTGAATAGAAAACTAAATATGATTTCCACATATGTTCTGCTTTAAAGACAGTATCAATCTCCCATTGTGCAAGAACCAGGTTAGCATAAGAGTTGGCACAGGGGGTGCCCATGGCAACCCCCCCATCTCTGCCAATAGCTACACCCATTAAAAAGGAAAACATTGTATTTCAGAACTATTTCCAAAAGACTCAAAATCTGTTGTATTTTATATGCTGTCATTGTGGGTTGTTCAATCAATAATTGCTTCAAAGCCCTAAGTCCAAAATCATTGGGTATCACAGTGAACAAATCACTGACATGTAAAATTACTAGTAAATACTGCTTACATACAGGTTGAGTAGCAAGAACGTCATAAAGACTAGTCAAAAAATGTGCTGTGTCCTTCAAGATACTAGCTACAGTAGTTACAATGGGTTTAAGTTGTTGTTCTTTCCAAATGGAACAATTCTCCATCACCCAACCTCTGCCAGATGCAATCGGCCTGAAGGGTGGATCACATGACTTTTTATGTATCTTAGGCAGGGCTTTGAAAATAGGAATGGTAGGATCTTCTACGAGTACAAAATTGAAAACTTCCTCCATAATGACACCTGATGACTGCAAGTCCTCTAATATGTCCTTTACACAAATAATAATGCTGGTTCCCTCATGAGAACATGTTTTAACATAGGTGATTGGCCAATTTCAAAGCCACCAACATTAACACAAGAACAAGAACAGGGTGGGTGGGTAGGGAACTAACTGTAGAGACACAGCCACAACTTCAGTTGAGTTAATATTCAGTGAGAAGCACAAATAACTAAATTAAATACAGAACTATATGAAAAAGAGTGATAAAAGTGCACTTAAATTCACTTATATGTCCAGCTGATTTCAGGTAGATCTTAGCTGGAGCAAAGCTCAGATAATAAGCAGAAATAACCCAAAATGTACCACTTATATAAGGCAGGACAGAATATCAGTGATGAGGTGAAACTACCCCCCACTGCTATCAATGGCTACACAGAAATTCTAACAAGTGCTCTGTAAAGACACAGCCACAACTTTCAGTTGAGTTAATATTCAGTGAGAAACACAAATAACTAAATTAAATACAGAACTATATGAAAAAGAGCAGATAAAAGTGTACTTAAATTCACTTATATGTCCAGCTGATTTCAGGTAGATCTTAGCCAGAGCAAAGCTCAGATAATAATTAAAGTTCCAGTTGTGGTTTTGAGCATAGCTCCACCCTTTTTAAATGGCCACACCCCTTCCCATTGGCCCCACACATTCAGCTGTCTCCTGCAGCCCCCCTTTAGTTTGAAGTCACCAGCCACCACTGGCTATTACCCCAAAAACTACTTAAACCAAAAACAAGATTTTTTCATATTCTCTCACACAATAAAACAAAAATAGAAAATATCACACAGGCAGAGCTCTTTAGACTGATGCTTGATGATAATCTCAGATACGAACACTTACTCCTATACCACCAAAAAAAACAAGCTGGAAACTAGCATCCCTCTACAAGGCTAGGAAGTTCCTCAGTAATAAGTCCAGTAAAAAATAGGACAAACCTACTTACTTCCCTCCCAACTCAATGTCACAGCCATCATTACAAATCTTAACTATCAAAAAAAAATGGAGACAATCTATAACAAAATTGCAAAATATGCAACAAATAATACTCAAAAAAGCCACCGTTATATAGCAGTAAAAGCCTTAACTGACTAGAACTTAAAAGTCAGTTCAACTACAATCAACTTTAAAACAGACTATAAACTAGTAAACTTACCAGAAAAATGCCCAGATCTAAAAGGAACACTACAACCCAATACCACCTATCAAGCCCTATGATTTAACAACAAAACTTTTCTATCCATCATAAAATCAAACAGCAGTGCAGGACACTCACTATACTCTAATCATGTGGCAAAAATCCGGAACCAAATCCCCCCTGAAATAAAACAAGCAGATAAACTGCATGGCTTCAAAACATCACTAAAGAAACACTTGCTAAATAACCGGTTGTGCTCATGAACTACCCCAGGCTAAACTTCGCACGGACTCAACCTAAACTCTACCATCAAAGTCACCCCCTTTATTTCACCTTTCTGTGCCATAACCTTATGCATGTAACTCTATCACTAAGAAATCTCACTGTGTATTGCCCCACAAGTGTCATTTACACTATTCTACAGATTGCTACCCCACCCTCTACATGCTTTTTCACCTAGAAAACTTCAATTTCCCATATAACCTCCACTACCTCTATTGTCTTTAATGGATGTCTATACAAGGTTGGGAGGGTGGCCTAATGGTTAAGGTGTTTGCCTTACAAACACAAGGTGCAGGGTTTGAGTGTCACAAGGAATAATTGGCTAGGTTTAAAATGGCTCGCAAGGGCAGTTAGCTTAGTACTAATCTATGAACCTATGAACCTACAAGCTCTCTATCTCAGTCTACTTAATGTTTCATATAACTATTTGGCCTCTTAAGTTCTACCTCCTGCTGAATCCCTCACTGCCTTTGATGCCCTTCTCTGTACTTCCAGCTGATAAGCACATTACGTAATATATCCACTGTCTATATGTATAGTGCTCTGTATCTAACTACGTCATGAAAAAATGTATTTCCTTAAATTCAAAGGCTACTCTCTGTTATATAATGTGTTCTACGTGGATTCATATAATTGTCTTTTCATGGAAACTCAATGTATATTACAAAATGCCATTGTTTTGTCTTTAAGTGTACTTACTTAATATGTGGAGTTTTCTTCCCAGGCTTTCAAAGAAATGGGATAAACCCCAGTTGAAACTTCACAGCAAACAAAAATGAATAAATAAATTAACTATAGATGCATTTTGTATTATTTGTTAAGTTTGCAAAATTATTGTTTTTAAAATGTTATTGTAATACTTTGGAGCTTTTATCCCTGGGCCTCCTATGAAAATGGGCACCTACCTGTTTGGACATTCATGTTAATCAAATGTTAAAAGATAAATAAATCATGTTCTCTACTAAATCATGTTTTCGACCTTCACTTTTCTCCATATCTTAACTTCAGAAATAGCAAGTCTACTCACCCATCTTCTAAACTCCCCCTTACATTTAGGTGAAGTCCAATATCAATTCAAAACTTCATTTTTTACCCAATTAAATCCCAAAAATATAAATTTAATAGCAACATTGCTCAGTTGAAGGTACTCTCCCACCCCCACCCAATGGCTTTCTACCTTCATGCTGCAATAAATAAATAAATAAATTAAATAAAACTTCAAAACTTCTCCTGATAACAACATTGAAATTCTCCTCCATATCAGGTCCTTAGAAATTGCAAATTGTACCTGTCGATGAAAGTATTTGAAAGGATAATATACAAATACTAGAAATGATAAAAATATGGTCTATTAATGGTTCCCTATTGAAATGTCGCACTCAAAATTTCAAGTGCCTCCAAGCCTAAGAAAAGACAAAAAACATAAGAGAAGATTGACTCTCAAAAATGCACAATATCAATCCACAAATGATTGACACCTAAGGGTCAACCAAGACAAACACTGATGCACAAAGGATTGAAAGAATGTAGAAAAGCTGCCTGTGCCCCTAAACCCCCAACTTATTATATAAACCAACTCCGAGATCACACTACAGTGTGGCAGAATTATATTCCCCAATTTCAACTGTAGCATGATATCATAGTGAAAAAAGTTAATTTGGGTGATAAGACTCTAAGGGAAAGATTGACACTAGATAGATACTATGAGGAGGACAGAAGTAAGTAATAAAATTAAGTGCTACATTGTTGATGAAATTACTTTACTGTATAAACCTGTCTTGTAATTATGTTTTTGTTTAGTGAGAAATGTATCTATTTTTCTGATAACTGTCTGGAATTCACTTTCGAATATAAATGTACATGGTGGAGCTTTTCTCCCCTGGCCTCCACTGAAAATGGGCTCTGCCCAGTTGGACATTCCAGACCAAGAAAGACAAATAAATAAATATAGGGATATGGCTAGTGAGACATAGACAAAGACAATGAGTGTGACATCTGGCATACACAGAATATCAGTAAGCAATGTGTCATGTGACAGGAAGTGAACACAGGCTGGAGGGATTAACAGTATGAAGTAAAGTTTACAATCCCAGTGAGTATGTATATTAATTATATAAGAAACAGCAACAGGAATACAGACCTCACAAATAATAAACTAAAAATATGTCACCGACTTATTCAAAGTGACAAAAAAGTTATTAAATGTAAAGTAAGTGTTTTCATTCCTTAGAATCGGAGAACATCATGATGGCATTCTCTGATATTGAAGAATGAAGGTGCTTAATATGCATTTAATAAAAAGTGTGTCCCTGTTTTGAGGACCACAGCTGTACCCATCAGACTTTCAATGGGAACCTCTTAAAGGTAAGGAAAAGTGGAAAACCTGAATGGATTTTACAGTTATGTTGCAGTTGCATGTCAAACACAGGAATGGAACCTCAATCTTATTTTGTATGATGAAATGCAGATTTATAAAAGAAACAGAAATCCTTTCTTCCAGGCATGAAATGGAAGCGAGGAGGTCTATCAGTCAGAAATGTCTGATCCTTAAATTGTGCCTCAAACTGATGGCACATAGCCACCAGACTTAAAATTACCAGTCTCCCAGGGAAAAAATTCCTTCTGCTGTTATTGAAATTCAACATAGTGAAGATGCAGGTCCAGAATTCTATTCTGAGTGACTTTTTTTTCCTAAAACAATATGTTGTTTTAGAGTATTATCTGTTATTTTTACTAGATCACATCCAGACAATATTTCAAACAATGGGAATTGATTAAAAAATAATTGCTAAAGGGACTGTATATAATCTAAAATGACTGCAGATCTGCAAAGTGAAATGTTTAATTCTGATATGGATGTTCCTAAATTTTCAAATGTAAGTTTTAGTCTTTGGATTTCACATGTCAAATTATTAACAATGTATCGCCACACAATGTAGTCACAGCTTATACCACATTCAATGTATTTAAAACTAAATGCTGTGTATTAATTATATATTTTGTGAGCTGTCATACAAACATGTATGTCATAACCCAGTGAGGATATATTTAAACGGGACTGCTTATCCAAGCTTCATTTCTTGAAGTAAAACTTCTGATGTTTTCCCCTCTCTCTCCACTTTCTTCTGCCATTTCTCAGATTTATTCATAGAGCTGCTTCTACTGGTTTTTGACATGGTTTGACTGTTCTTCTGCCTTGGTATCACATTAAAGTTCCTAGCTCATTTAGATATTTGCTGCAGCTATAAACAATATATTGTACTTAGTGGCTCAGTATGATTAAGCAAATATGAATTAATGTCCATTTACAGTGCTATTAAAACAAAAAAACTCCGCCAATATTTCCCTGAAATGTGGCTTGAGGCCAGAATTCCCATGATGTCATTTGTTTGCATGATCCATTGCTTGAGCAAGACTTGGGCAAGGTGCCAGGTCTCTACACACAGCTCAGCATAATTATGTGAATGAAAGAATGAGCTGACGCAATGCCAGGATTCAAGATGAAATTCCCTCAGCCCTCAGCTCACCTATTGACTAATAAAATAAAGTGATAATACTGCGTTTGAAAGATATTGACATTTAATGTGAAACCACTATGTTCTTAAAAATGATTTGAAACTAATGATCACAGTTTATTTTGTACTGTTTTTAAATTGCATGTTAATACAGTTTTGACAGTTTTTTCTGCCATTCTAAACCATATTTGCTCAATAAGGATTAATTTATTTATACAGATTGTTGGTGGTATAGTAAAGAGGGTTAATGTTTTGAACTGCTAATGAGTGTTATCCTGTAGGCTTGGGTTTGATTCTGTTAGTCTCAAGTAGTGTGACTTTGAGTAGTCTGTGAGCCTGGGTCACCCTTAAAAAAGACACGTGAGGAGTTGGCTGACACAGTTAACAAATTAATACAAATATAAGTAGAATTTCTTCAAATGGAACACAACAAATACACATACATACACACATGCATACATAATGTGGTATATTAATGTACCATAATCCGAGGATTATCAGAAATGTGTAGCTTTTAAAGACCAACCTGCTGATCTTCTTCATATGTTCTGGAGCTCCAAATGCATTTATAAACTTTGGAACTCTTTAAAATACAACTTCAAAAGATGGGTTATCAAAGTACAACACTTTGATGGAAATTTATGATTTTGCATATCCCTCCAAAAGAACTTTCTAGATCACAAAGTATCATAATTATTAATATCTTCTTATTAATGAAACTATATATAGCTACTAATTGGTTAAACCCATCCCAAACTACATGGGATAACTTTAAAATTCTAGCTATGAGACATATATTAGCCCACAAATTACTTCTACATCAACACAATAAAAATATCAATAACCCGAAAATATGGGAACAAGTGTTTAATATCATATTAGCGTAATATTTTAAACCTAAATCTATTATGTTATTTATACTCTGTAAGAGAACTTTGTAACAACAAATTGTGTAATACTTGAACTAATCTCAATTATTTTTATATCGTTTTGTATAAATTTGTGTTGCAGGTGGAAACATTCATGTAAATATTGTATATATGTTATGGTGTTATTGTTAGATACATTAGTTGGTTTTTATTTTCAATCTTGTATTTGTTTGGAATTTGTATTGAAAATGATAAAACAATAAAGATTTATTATTGAAAAAAAAAATGTGTACCTTTTCTTTCATGATGAAACAAAAGTAATTTTCTGAGCAAAAGAAAAACCGAATACAGTGCACTTTTTTTTTTAAAGTCAGTCTCCTTAGAAAGGGCAACAGATCCTTTCAAAATTGTTCAAAAATTCTTAAGTTCTGCAGAGTCTCTCTCTTTTGTCTGGATTCCTTAAAGAAAGATCCAAGTCTCTTAGAAGAGTCAACAGAGATTTTTCCTTACTATATCATAATGTCCCAGAACTGAAGTTCCAGGCAAATATTCCCCACTATGATAGGTACCTTCTTTGGTTTGGTAGGGACTACATCCCTCACTTTTATACACCATTTGAATAGATTATTGGTTCTATTATCTGAACTGTGCATTGACCCATGGTGTCTACTGTCTTAAAGTAGCAGTTTTGTTTAAATACATTGTACACATTATTTATATTATCTTTAAAGCAACAATATCTATGTATACTATTCACGCTCTATATGTACGTAATTCTGCATCTGAGACACCATTCTCACAAGAACTACTATGCTATGTTGCAATGATCTTGTACAAAACCTTCAGTTTCCAGTCCAAGAGATGGTTATGAGACCTAAACAGGACATGTGCAAAGTCAAGCCTAGTCTGTTTCATTGTGAATTTAAGTTGTACAAGGAAAGTTCCCACCTAAGTTGCTTTTTGTTCACATCCTATTGTTTACTTAACCACACTAACCAGTGTAAATTCATACCCAAGATGGGGGAACTTTAGAGACTATAACTCCCACTCGGTGGGATTTCTTTTCAGTAGTGGAATACATGGTTTCTGCTCTACTCAGAAATCCTATGGAATTTTCTTCCTCAAACAATTCCTGTGATAACATTGCCCCTTGGCCTATTTCTGAACACATCAGTAAACTAGCTGTGAGTATAATATGTTCTTCAACTAGTTGAAAGCATTGTCTGCCTCTGCTGTGCACACTTCATCTTAAGGATATCTTCCCTTTGGCTGCATCTGTGAGAGGGCAAGTTATTGATATAAAATGGTGTACAAATTTTTGATAACATACAGCTAACCTCAAAACTGCTCTTACTTGCTTTTTGCTCACAGGGATAAGTCAGTTTCTTACAACATTACATTTTTTTTTCTTTCTTTGGCTGACAATCCAAATGTTATTGACATAACCTAAATATTTTGCCACCTACATGCCTACCTTGCTGTTGGAGGAATTATCAGTTAGCCTGGCTTGTCTCAGAGAGTCAAGTACAAATTGTACTTTAAACATATGGGAGTCTCAGTCTTTGGATTGTTTTATTATAACATCTGGATAACCAATATATCTATGTCTGGCATACAGGACATTGTCAGACTGACGGACTTCCTGCATATCCACAAAACAAACAACACCAGAATTATCCAGTCTAAACACTTAAACCTTACCTGTGATATAAATAGGACCTGCTTGAGAGAGAGATATGTATCCTGGAGACTAGTCTTCTCTGGAACAGGCTCCCCTTCCATGTCAAGCAGAGGCACCTATGACTCTAATGGACACAGGCAGCGTGCAAATGGTTCATCTCCCAGGCCCCTGCTAGTAAATGTTTCACATCCCAAGTCCAGAAACCCTGCTGACACTTATCAAGGGTCCAGAACTTGTCAGAGATTTGGGATGCATGGCTAGGATTAAAAGGGGCCTTGTGGTTGTTAGCCCAGTAAACATCTATGAACCTGATTGACATGGAACTCTAGGACTCAGTCTATTAATGTTTGAAAAGTTATAGGGTTACCATGTAACCCAAAAGGAAAGATGACATACTGGAATAGACCCTCTGGTGTTAAAACAGTGATCTTTCTTTGGCTTCAAACATTAGATGGAGTTGCCAGTATCACATTTTTAGAATTAATATTGACTAGAATTGTATTTTCCCCAACCTTTCTTTTAGTTCATCAAACCTAGACATTGGTTAGCTGTCAAACTCCAAGCAGTCTCAGTCTTCTAATGAATCAGGTTTGTTCTGTTGGGTAGTCCATAAAAGAATTATTTATTTCAAAACAGCCACTCCTTTAGTTTTGTTTTTGTGGCTTGGTGTGTCATCCACCTAAACTACAAACACAAATGTCACTATTTTTTCTTCATCAAAGCTATTCAGCATTGTTGCTAATCTAATGACCAAGATTTGTACTTCTTTACATTCTTTTAGGGCACTGATATGAAATATTTATTCTGGTCTTCTTTTATCAGCCTGTTTATCCTAGTAATTTGCATTGTTTAAATTTTCCAGCATTTCAAATGGAGTCTGTAATTGAGACACAAATTGTTTTCTGTGAAAGGGACCAAAACTATCTCCTGGTCTCCATTTCTGAATTCCATGACACTTTAATTTCTTTTATACATCCCTTAATGTGTGGTGTGGGGTCATTCCATGTGCTCTCAAAAGATGGGCATTATTGTCATCAGCTTGTCTTGTAAATTGGCGGTGTGTTCTATGACAGTTTCAAATGAGAACTTCACTTCTTATCAGGTTACTCTGGTAATATCTAATAGTCCATGAGTGTGTCTGCATCAGGGGCATTTAGCTATTCTGGTGCCCAGAGCCATTCTCCAATCTGGTATCACCTCAAAAAAGCATTTCCAACTTGCATTTTGAGCCCAGAGTGGCTTTCCCCTGTGCTGCTACTGGTTCTGTCATATAATAACTCAAAAGAGCTGAATGCAGTCTAGTTTTGTGTACACTAATAATTGTAAACAAGAGGTACTGTACTAATAGGTGTTAGTTTGCATCATCTTCCTCAATAACTATTCCCAGCATAGATTTAAAAGTTAAGTTAATATGCGCCACTGTAACCCATGTATCCAGGAATGGTACACTGTGATTATTACTTGATTGATCTAAAAACAATGGTATAGATGGTCCGGTATTCCAGACATAAAGGTAGTCCCCTGGTCTCATTGAGTATTTTTGTAGGTATCGTTCCTCTGGAAAATAACGAGTAAAGCCCTCGCTATAGATTTAGTGTTAGTCTTACACAGTCGAACAGCTTCAGTGTAGTTAGTGGCATAGTCTGCAGTAAACAAATGTGTTGAAACCTGCAGATGGATTCTATCAGCAGACCAACAATATCCAGTGCAATCTGTTCAAATGGCTGTTATATGACAGGCACTAGAACAAAGGCTCCGAGTGAGAGGCTGTCTTCTCCTCTTCAGGACATCCAGCACAGATATTTTTAACTTCTCTCATTATTCATGCCCAAAAAAATCTTGCTATGTGCCGTGCCTTAGTCTTGTCCATTCCTAACTGTGCTAGCACATGACTATGTGCTAATCTCCCCACTAGGTTTCTGAACAGTTTGGGTACTAATATAGTTGATGTACTATTTCCTGCCTGTCATTACTTTGTATAATGCGTCATTTTATAACTAGTAGTGTCTTCTACAAATTTAGTTGCTTTTAATTTGTTCTACTGTAAGTGTCATCATCAAATTGTGCATTAAGTGTACCAGGCTTCTTATTTCTCTATAATTTTCTCATAATTTTTCATAAACTGCCTAAAATTTCCCTAGCTATTAAATCATTGTCATATAACTTATATCTATTCTTAACCAATGTTTTCATATATATATATATATATATATATATATATATATATATATATATATATATTTAACAGTTCTCCTAAGAAAAGCAGTTCATAACAGTAATCATTAGTGTTAGCTGCTATCTCTACCTTTCATAACGTTTTTCTTGTTCCTTTCTGTTATAATCTGATGCTTAGAACCCTCTTTTTTCTGTTTAAGGTTTCTGTATTTTGGCTCAGCTGGAAAGTAAGTAAGGTTCTGTGGTTCTGTTCTGGTTCTGTTCAAGAGTAGTTTGTTGCTTGGTATAGACCATATCTCATTCGTTTTATTGCTCTCCCTCGAGGTATGAGTGAGTATCCCTGTCTCATCTTTGTGTTTAGGCTGTAGTGCCTGCAAACGGTATCTAAAAACAAAATTTATATTCAGTTTTACTTTATCCCTTACTTACAGTTACCTACTGCATAAAGTGCTCTCTTACTTGACCTTTCTGTCTTCTACTGACACGAGTGACTTTGGAATAACAAGATACTGTCTCTCCCAGTTTTACTACACCATTGACGCCTGTCTTACTAATTCTGTCCTCAAACCGTACCTGTTGCTTCAACTTATCTATTTCTTGGCCTTTCTGTTTCACTTTGATAGGTTAGAATAATTTTCAGGTTGCAGATTTTCTATACCTCCTAACTTCATTCCTTTGAAGTACACTGATCTGAGAGTTAGCCTACAGGATTAAGGATCTGAGCTATAGTGAGTTTAGAGTTTGTCCATTTGTCTCCGGTGTGGCTATATGCAACTTACTTAACCACTTAACCAGGCAATGTACCTAGGTTTCCCCTGAAAAGGGGAACTTCTGTGCAGTGGGTTTACCTAGCCAACAAATGTATAAAAAACACCCTTTCAATGAGTAATTCCTTCTCTTCAGTTCTTTTAATAATTTCTACTCTCGGTAACACCTTCAGACTGTAATATTTTATTAAGTAACTCTATTCCTTTTACTGGCTCTATTCGTATTCTGCATTGGTGTGCATTGCTGCATCTCTTTATATGGTACAGATTCTTCTTCCCTATATGACCTTAGCCAAATGTACCTTCTAGGCATTCGTAGCAGTATTCCTTGGTCTTTGCTAGACTCTTACACTCTGATGAGTATACTTGGGGGTTGCTCCCCACACCTTTCCAGGATAGGTAACATTGTATCAGTAGCCTTATTCATATAATTGATACAATGTCTGCTCCCCACACCTTTCCAGATTAGGTAACATTGTATCTGTAGCCTTATTCATATATTGATACAATGTCTGCTCCCCACACCTTTCCATGTTAGGTAACATTGTATCTGTAGCCTTATTTATATAATTGATACAATGTCTGCTCCACACACCTTTCCAGGTTAGGTAACATTGTATCTGTAGCCTTATTCATATAATTGATACAATGTCTGCTCCCCACACCTTTCCAGGTTAGGTAACATTGTATCTGTAGCCTTATTCATATAATTGATACAATGTCTGCTCCCCACACCTTTCCAGGTTAGGTAACATTGTATCTGTAGCCTTATTCATATAATTGATACAATGTCTGCTCCCCACACCTTTCCAGGTTAGGTAACATTGTATCCGTAGCCTTATTCATATAATTGATACAATGTCTGCTCCCCACACCTTTCCAGGTTAGGTAACATTGTATCTGTAGCCTTATTCATATAATTGATACAATGTCTGCTCCCCACACCTTTCCAGGTTAGGTAACATTGTATCTGTAGTCTTATTCATATAATTGATACAATGTCTGCTCCCCACACCTTTCCAGGTTAGGTAACATTGTATCTGTAGCCTTATTCATATAATTGATATAATGTCTGCTCCCCACACCTTTCCAGGTTAGGTAACATTGTATCTGTAGCCTTATTCATATAATTGATACAATGTCTGCTCCCCACACCTTTCCAGATTAGGTAACAGTGTATCTGTAGCCTTATTCATATAATTGATACAATGTCTGCTCCCCACACCTTTCCAGGTTAGGTAACATTGTATCCGTAGCCTTATTCATATAATTGATACAATGTCTGCTCCCCACACCTTTCCAGGTTAGGCAACATTGTATCCGTAGCCTTATTCATATAATTGATACAATGTCTGCTCACCACACCTTTCCAGGTTAGGTAACATTGTATCCGTAGCCTTATTCATATAATTGATACAATGTCTGCTCACCACACCTTTCCAGGTTAGGTAACATTGTATCCGTAGCCTTATTCATATAATTGATACAATGTCTGCTCACCACACCTTTCCAGGTTAGGTAACATTGTATCTGTAGCCTTATTCATATAATTGATACAATGTCTGCTCACCACACCTTTCCAGGTTAGGTAACATTGTATCTGTAGCCTTATTCATATAATTGATACAATGTCTGCTCACCACACCTTTCCAGGTTAGGTAACATTGTATCTGTAGTCTTATTCATATAATTGATACAATGTCTGCTCCCCACACCTTTCCAGGTTAGGTAACATTGTATCCGTAGCCTTATTCATATAATTGATACAATGTCTGCTCCCTACACCTTTCCAGGTTAGGTAACATTGTATCTGTAGCCTTATTCATATAATTGATACCTGCAACACAGTCAAAATCAATTTAAATACTGTATTTTTTTTTTTTTAAAAGTGCAGATAAAAGTACTTAAGTTCTCTTATACGTCCAGTTGAATACAGCAAGTTCTTAGCCGGCCAAAGCTGAGGTTTTTAAGCAGAAAATATTTCACACTGTACCACTTAAATAGGCAAGGACAGGAAATCAAAGAATGTGGCTACCCCCACACCTGTAATTACTAGCAAATAACAAAATTCAGCAAACACTGACTAACTTCCAGTTCAGTTAATATTCCTGCAACACAGTCAAAATCAATTTAAATACTGTATGTTTTGAAAAAAGTGCAGATAAAGGTACTTAAATTCTCTTATACGTCCAGTTGAATACAGCAAGTTCTTAGCCAGCCAAAGCTGAGGTTTTTAAGCAGAAAATATTTCACACTGTACCACTTAAATAGGCAAGGACAGGAAATCAAAGAATGTGGCTACCCCACACCTGTAATTACTAGCAAATAACAAAATTCAGCAAACACTGACTAACTTCCAGTTCAGTTAATATTCCTGCAACACAGTCAAAATCAATTTAAATACTGTATTTTTTGAAAAAAAGTGCAGATAAAGGTACTTAAATTCTCTTATACGTCCAGTTGAATACAGCAAGTTCTTAGCTGGCCAAAGCTGAGGTTTTTAAGCAGAAAATATTTCACACTGTACCACTTAAATAGGCAAGGACAGGAAATCAAAGAATGTGGCTACCCCCACACCTGTAATTACTAGCAAATAACAAAATTTAGCAAACAATGACTAACTTCCAGTTCAGTTAATATTCCTGCAACACAGTCAAAATCAATTTAAATACTGTATTTTTTTGAAAAAAAAGTGCAGATAAAGGTACTTAAATTCTCTTATACGTCCAGTTGAATACAACAAGTTCTTAGCCGGCCAAAGCTGAGGTTTTTAATAAAATCAAGACCCAATCCTCCAAAGGCAGACGTCCTGTCTGGTGGACCCCAGCCATAAACAAACTATACAATAGAAGGAGGAAGCTACTAAATGATAGAGCAAAATCCCAAAAAGGGAAGGCATCACTGATCAGTATTAGCAAAAAACTACGGGCACTCATAAAATTGTCTAAGGCCAGCTTCGAGAGAAAAACTGCACAGGACACTAAGGATAATCACAAGGCTTTCTTTAGTTATGTTAGGAACCTGGGTGGTAATTCCCAGATATGCTCAGAATTAGTCCAAAATGACAAAAAATACACTGAACCCACAGATATTGCCAACATCCTAGCTGACAGGTTCAGTGCAAACTTCTCCCCCCCCCACCAAAAGGGCAAATATCTATCCCAGCAGAGTGCTGCCCCCCCTGACATCTCAGATGCTCAGGTAAGAGCCGCCCTCTCCAAAGCAAAAACACAGCATCAATGGGACCAGACGGTGTCCCGGGCTGCGTCATACATGAACTCCAAGAAGAGCTAAACCCAAACATAAAACTACTGTTTAATCTCAGCCTTACTACAGGATATGTGCCCAAAGAGTGGCGTACAGCAACTTTGGTCCCTCTCCATAAAGGTGGTGCCTCAACAGATCCTGGAAACTATCACCCCATAAGCCTGACTAGCTTGGTCTGCAAAGCTATGGAAAGGATCATCATGGACCTCATAAATAAAGATATTGGGGACCTACAGACACTGGATCCTACCCAGTTGGGCTTTGTTAAGGGCAGATCCTGCCTCTTAAACCTGGTTGATTTCTTTGAAACAGTCACCAAGGCTATTGACGAGGGGAAGGTGGTCCACACAGCCTACCTGGACCTCGCAAAAGCCTTCGATACAATACCCCACTCGGGCATTATAGATAAGCTCACCAGCTTAAATATAAACCCCTATGTCACTAGATGGATTGCAAACTGGCTCAAGGACAGAACCCACATGGTTAGAATTGCCGGAGCCATGTCACACTCCAAACCAGTTACAAGTGATGTCCCACAAGGCTCAGTCCTGGGACCTCTCTTGTTCGGTATATATTTCTCGGAGGTACAGGCCAACACGGAAGGACTGTGGCTGACCAAGTTCGCAGATGACTGCAAACTGGGCACCATAATTGACTCTCCAGGCGACACAAGCATCCTCCAAAAGGGCCTCATAGAAACAGACAACTGGTGCCAGAGCCATGGCCTCAAGCTAAATGCAAAAAAGTGTATAGTCATCCCCTTTGGCAAAAACAAAGTGCCCACAAATTACCACATAGGTGGTAATCCATTAAGTACAGAAGAAGTAATTAGGGACCTGGGGACCCAAGTTGACAGCAATCTCTCATTTGACAATCACAAAGCCAAAGTGGTTAGAAAAACATTTTATATAGCCCACCTAATCATGAAGGGATTCACATCTAGATCAGGGGAGCTCATCGTGCCTCTTTACTCATCCCTCATCAGGACCATAATTGAGTACAATGCCCCTTTTGGGATGTACCTTACCAGACACCTGCAGCAACTGGAAAGACCCCAAAAGTACCTCACCAAGAGGATCAAAGGGCTCAAACAGATGCCATATGCTGCCCGGTTAAAGAAACTCCAGCTCTACTCAGTGGCAAACCGCCTGTTCGGAGGCGATCTGTGCCTGACATATAAAGCCATGTCCAACCCGGAATTAATGGACATGCTGCACCTCAGAAAATCCAAATCTCATCGAGCTACGTGCTCGAGAGACTTGAACTTCAGCACTGAAATAAATAGGACATGCTGGAGGGACAGATTCATAACCCAGAGGCTCCCTTCACTCTGGAATAAAATCCCAGTCCAGGTTAGGCAGAGTCTCTCATTGACTCTCTTCAAGAGGAATCTTGATGAGTGGATCATAGGTTTACCCCGGGTATCACTTCTGTGTCACTGTTAGACAGAGGCACAGTATACTAACCTCGAAAAAGGGCATAGCAAAATAAATTTAAAATGGGTGGCGAAAGCCAAACACATTCTGGCTAGGCTTATAAATGCCCAGGGCAGATAGCCTAGTATGAACCTATGAACCTATGAACAATGTCTGCTCCCCACACCTTTCCAGGTTAGGTAACATTGTATCTGTAGCCTTATTCATATATTGATACAATGTCTGCTCCCCACACCTTTCCAGGTTAGGTAACATTGTATCTGTAGCCTTATTCATATAATTGATACACTGTCTGCTCCCCACACCTTTCCAGGTTAGGTAACATTGTATCTGTAGCCTTATTCATATAATTGATACAATGTCTGCTCCCCACACCTTTCCAGGTTAGGTAACATTGTATCTGTAGCCTTATTCATATAATTGATACAATGTCTGCTCCCCACACCTTTCCAGGTTAGGTAACATTGTATCTGTAGCCTTATTCATATAATTGATAAAATGTCTATATACTTTCTTCCTACTGCTTCCATAAATCTTTAATATGGGATAAACTATCTTACAAAAGACAAATTCTATTTTTGTTTGAGTAATGGTTTACTGTCTTCTACCCCTCCCCCAAAGTGCATAACTTTGACAACTGTTTTGCAATGTTCTTCTTTTTATACTCATGTTGTATCTTTATGCTTTAATTTCTCCAAGTCTTTTGGGTTTATGTTTAAAGATTGTGAAATTAATATTGTCTCAATCTTTGATGGTAGCCAGAAGTGCTCTTCACAGCACCCGCAATGTGCCCAGTAATGACTCCTTCTGCAATTCATATGGAGTTATATGTATCAGTAACATACAGGTGTTGACTTTGTGGGAACTTGGGCAAAATTCTTGGCTACACTTATAAGGGCCTGCAGGCCAATAATCTAGTAACCTCCTATGAATCTGTAAGACTGAAAATTCTTTTTTTATGATAGCCATTGTTCCTACTACTACTGGATCTGTCTTGCTATCCTTCTTCTACAGTGCCCTAGTTTCTGCCTGCAAATCCTGGTATTTTATGACTTCATGTCCTTCTGATCAGAAAACACTGTAATCACTGGGTGCAATTTCAATGATCAATGCTACTTTTGTCTTCTTTTCATGGACTTCTATACCTGGTTTTCTTGCATCTATTTTTTTTAACTATTTGTAATGGGTAATGCCATGTCATGTTTTCAATGCTTCTCAGCTGTCTGTACAATACACTATGCACCAGTCCTGCCACATTATTATGCCTTTCAGTATACCGGCCCTCTGCCATTAGTGTATCATACCCAGCAACAAGAAGTGTGACTGTTTCCACCTTTTGGTTTAAATTCACCTCTCCTTAACCATTCCTGTATCAGATCCTGACTGACATGAGGCTGTTACAGGAGTTTATGTAAGTGGCACTATATTTAACCCTTTCCACATTTCTTACCTTCTCGTCTGATCTTTATCCTTATATTCTTTCTTTTCTTTTGGGCACATTCAGTTGCTGCCTGATTTTTGTCTACCTCTGATTTGCTTTCCATTCCCACTTGGCCCCAATGTGCTTCTATTAAACTAAGCAGAAAAGTCATCTTAGATTTGTTCTCTTCATGTTTCAAAACCTTCACTATGTTTGGATCTGGCGAGGTCAGCAGATATGTATGCAGCTATAGGATAAACTATCTTACAAAAAAAAAATTGTATTTCTGTTTGAGTAATGGCTTACTGTCTTCTACCTCTACCTCTCCTCAAAGCAGATAACTTTGACTACTTTTTTGTAACGTTATATTTTTATACTCATGTTGTACCTTTATAAGCATGACCATGATACCCAAGTCTAGTAATCACTTCAGCTTCCTGCCAGCTATTAAGACAATTCCTTTACTTACCTTTGTTGTAACACAATAGTAGAAAACTGACTCTACTATTTTCAGACAGCTGATTGCATTCCACAGGCATAAAATCATTAGTAGCATGCTTTTCACTTATAGTTTTCACTGGTATAATAGTGTTATTACTATATAAAATCTATTTTTGTGGCCAATTTTCCCATGAAATAGAGCATGTCTGTTATTGGTGTTTTGTTTGTTAATATAATTTGGCCGATGCTCTTCCATAGTTTCATTGCATAACAATCAGTCTACCAGCACCACAACAGTTTCAGCATCCTTGAGGTCACTTTGAAATATCCACTTTAACAAAACATCAAGCAAAGCCCTTTTAAATTTATAATTGGCTATTTTCCCTATATTAACCCTCAGGATTTAACCACAATTTAACACATTTTCAGAAAAACAATAGAGATCTTACCATTTTCTTAGGAGAAACTGTCCTACTATGTAACCTTTGAGCTTGTGCCTCAAACGTAGCACCAGTTTGGGTTAACGCTGGCTTCTCGGCACCAGTAGTAGTGGCATAGAGGAATACAGCCCTGACTACGACCCATACAACTAGGGTCTATATTAGAACACTGAACTTTCAAAATTTCGAGTGTTCTAATATCGAACCCTATGAAGCGAAAATTTAAAACATCAAACATACAGAACAGCAAATTTTTTCCTAGGGAAAAAAATTGCTGTTCCAAAACACATACACACAACACAAGCACACCAAACAAACAGCAATCCACACACCTGCACCTAAACTCTTACTCCTAACCCTACACTAAACTATACATACACCACTAACTATCCACTCACCTTAACCCAAACCCTAACCCTAAGGTTCGTCACTATCTCACAGTCACCTCACCCGTGCCCTAACCCTAACTCACCTACCCCGCCCTAACCCTCATGTCCACACAATCGCACACTTCCCTGAACCTGACCCATAACTTTCCACCACAGCACTGAAAATACTGAAGCAACAGAAATGGACAACCAAATTCTTTCCCTATGAAAAAATTTGGTTTTCTGTTTCTTTGATATTTTCAGCATTCGCTGAAAACGGGTTGATATTAGAACACTCAAAATTTTGAACATTCAGTGTTCTAATATAGACCCTACAACTATTCTTTTAATAGAAGCTTGGGCACCTCATCTTTTAATAGCAACATAGGCACCTTATCTCTTAATAGCAGCTTGGGCACTTCATCTTTTAATGGCAATATCGGCACCTCATCTTTTAATAGTAACACGGGCACCTCATCTTTTAATAGTAACATGGGCACCTTATCTTTTAATAGCAGCATGGGCAGCTGTTGGAACTGAGGTGGGAGAAGAGGGGTAACATTGTTTCATTGGGCTTCCTTTCCTTAGGGGAAGGTGTGGGCGCACATGATCAGGGCATACTTTCCCACAGATAAATCACCAGTGAAGAACACAGATCTCAAAGAAGTGCTAACTTTGAGGGGGCAGGGCTGTCTTGAGGGTTTACATCACTAAAGGAAGGAGGTGAAATATCCTTGCTGGCAGCCACTGCATGTCAAACCTGGGCATGTTAATCAGCATGCACAGTGAGGATAGGACCTTAATAATAATAATAAAAAAAACACCCTTAATGTCTCCATAAAGCATGGCAGACATTAACAGTGGCTTTATGTCTCCTTAAAGCATGGCTCCTGTCTGTCAGCTCTTCCTCTGGTGAATGAGATTAAATGGTCACTAGACTGTGAGAGAGCCTGAGGAGTAGCAGACAGTAGTGGAGGAAGGAATAAAAAATAATGCCTTTCTTACTTTTTCTTAGTCCTGATGATCAGTACATTTCATGCATGTGAATACTTTTCAGTGTTTACCATTAGGCTTAGCTGAAAGGAGTCAATTCCAGTCACTCTAGTCCAGTCCTCGTGGTAGGCATATTCTTTAAAAGGTATCAAGCATGCCTCAAGGCTTTCCTCCCTGGTGAATATTTTTTAATGATGGAACTGTCTTTGGCATTGCTATGGCCCTGGCAGTGGATACTTTATCTTCAGCAGCAGCTATGACTTGTAAGTGTTGTTTGATGGTGGCCATCTTGGTGTTTAGTCAGATATGATCCCCATTCATTCCTCTCAGCTTCAGTATACAGCATCCTTCATAGGACTGGCCATTTCACAACAGCAGAGGAATAGTCTTTCTTCAATTGGGATAAATTTACCCGGTTTGGCTTTATGCAAGCAAGAAAAAATAAAGGTATGGACTTTTGGTATAAAGGGTGCATCAAAGCATGTCATCTGTAACCATCAATGTGATGTAGTAATGCACTAATAGTCTAAGGCTTAACAAAAATGTGCATATGTATTTCATCATAAAACAAAATGGTACAGACTCTCAACCAAGCATGCCAAACTATTTATTTATTTATTTATTTTACATTTGTTGACCGGGCTAGTCTAACTGGATACATGTCCATTTTAAGTAGAGGCCCGAGGAGATAAGCTCCAATACAGATAAATGAAAAACTTAGTAATCAATATACAAAATAAGACTAAATGAAAATATTCATATTAAAACTAGCAGATTTCAGGTACCTAAACACAAAAAGTAACAGGAAAGAATATTAAATAGCAGAATTAATTAAATATAAAAAAAATATATATCGCAGGTTAAACATATTATTCCGTGAGGATAAACAAAAAACTTGTAGTGCCAGAATGCTTCTACTATACAGTATGCAGTTCTAAGTCATTTATAAATAGAAAGACTAAGGTCTAGAGGGGAGGCAGGTTAAGTATATACATAATGTAAAAAGGAAGAAAACAAATATATTTTTCAGTAGGAAATGTAAAGGGAGATTCCGCACAGTGTAGTTTGGGAGGAAAACAGAATTTATAGGGATAAAATATGTACTCATTTCTGAGTAGTGAGGGCTAGGCAGAGTTTAGTTCAATTAGATAGATAGTAGCCTAGTCAGGTTTAGTACAGGGGCACAACCAGTGCGTTCTAAGGTAGGGTTTTAGTCTATTTTTGAAGAGTGATAGAGAGGGAAGAGAGTGGAGGTCACTGGGGAGAAGATTCCAGGTTTTTCCAACAGCATTTGAAAAGACAGATTCACCAGCTTTGTTGTTAGGTTTAGAAATGTATAGAACATTTTTGTGAGAAGAACACAGTGATTTCAGATTTGTGTATGGAGTGATGAGGGTAGATAGACTAGGAGTGCAGGAAGGTTCATAAAGAGTTTGGCTTTAAGAACAAAACTTAAAAAAAAAGAAAGATATAGAAAAGCTTTCTTTTTTTCCCAAATGTTCCACAAACAGGGCAACTGTTGCTTCCAAATTGTGCCACCAAATCCTTTTGCATTAGCAGAAAGAAAGAATCAACCATTCCGTCTCCATGAGCGGCCAGCTCTCTGCGTTGGTAGGCCTGGAATCCTGATGTCTATACACCATGTAATTACATATCCCCATGAGCGGCCAGCTCTCTGCGTTGGTAGGCCTGGAGTCCTGATGTCCATGAGCGGCCAGCTCTCTGCATTGGTAGGCCTGGAGTCCTGATGTCTATACACCATTTAATTACATATATCCATGAGCGGCCAGCTCTCTGCGTTGGTAGGCCTGGAGTCCTGATGTCTATACACCATGTAATTACATATCTCCATGAGCGCCCAGCTCTCTGCGTTGGTAGGCCTGGAGTCCTGATGTCTATACACCATGTAATTACATATCTCCATGAGCAGCCAGCTCTCTGCGTTGGTAGGCCTGGAGTCCTGATGTCTATACACCATGTAATTACATATCTCCATGAGCGGCCAGCTCTCTGCGTTGGTAGGCCTGGAGTCCTGCTGTCTATACACCATGTAATTACATATCTCCATGAGCGGCCAGCTCTCTGCATTGGTAGGCCTGGAGTCCTGCTGTCTATACACCATGTAATTACATATCTCCATGAGCGGCCAGCTCTCTGCGTTGGTAGGCATGGAGTCCTGATGTCTATACACAATTTAATTACATATCTCCATGAGCGGCCAGCTCTCTGCGTTGGTAGGCCTGGAGTCCTGATATCCATGAGCGGCCAGCTCTCTGCATTGGTAGGCCTAAAGTCCTGATGTCCATGAGCGGCCAGCTCTCTGCATTGGTAGGCCTGGAGTCCTGATGTCTATACACCATGTAATTACATATCTCCATGAGCGGCCAGCTCTCTGCATTGGTAGGCCTGGAGTCCTGATGTCTATACACCATGTAATTACATATCTCCATGAGCGGCCAGCTCTCTGTGTTGGTAGGCCTGGAGTCCTGCTGTCTATACACCATGTAATTACATATCTCCATGAGCAGCCAGCTCTCTGCGTTGGTAGGCCTGGAGTCCTGATGTCTATACACCATGTAATTACATATCTCTATGAGCAGCCAGCTCTCTGCGTTGGTAGGCCTGGAGTCCTGATGTCTATACACCATGTAATTACATATCTCCATGAGCGGCCAGCTCTCTGCATTGGTAGGCCTTGAGTCCTGATGTCCATGAGTGGCCAGCTCTCTGCGTTGGTAGGCCTGGAGTCCTGATGTCTATACACCATTTAATTACATATCTCCATGAGCAGCCAGCTCTCTGCGTTGGTAGGCCTGGAGTCCTGATGTCTATACACCATGTAATTACATATCTCCATGAGCGGCCACCTCTCTGCATTGGTAGGCCTGGAGTCCTGATGTCCATGAGCGGCCAGCTCTCTACATTGGTAGGCCTGGAGTCCTGATGTCCATGAGCGGCCAGCTCTCTGCGTTGGTAGGCCTAGAGTCCTAATGTCCATGAGTAGCCAGCTCTCTGCGTTGGTAGGCCTGGAGTCCTGATGTCTATACACCATTTAATTACATATCTCCATGAGCGGCCAGCTCTCTGCTTTGGTAGGCCTGGAGTCCTGCTGTCTATACACCATGTAATTACATATCTCCATGAGCGGCCAGCTCTCTGCGTTGGTAGGCCTAGAGTCCTTATGTCTCTACACCATGTAATTACATATCTCCATGAGTGGCCAGCTCTCTGCGTTGGTAGGCCTGGAGTCCTGATGTCTATACACCATTTAATTACATATCTCCATGAGCGGCCAGCTCTCTGCATTGGTAGGCCTAGAGTCCTTATGTCTATACACCATTTAATTACATAATTGGTTCTATTAACTGAATCCAGCAGGTATCCTCTATGGCCTGTATATAAAATTATCTGACTAGTTTATAGCCTGTATACACTCTATTTACAGCAGTTTTTATTTTTACTATCAAGAAGATATTTAGATTATTTTCACAGTATTTTGAAACTTCATCTTAGTGAGAAGCAGAACAGCAGAACCATAGCTAGGTCGTCAGGTAATTAGGTACCCTGAGCAGGAACCCTGAACTGCTGCCTCCCTCAACTCAAAACTGACAAGTGAGAAGCAAAAAAAAAATGTCTCCTGCTGTAAAACTGTACCAAGCTGCTCCCTACTAATATAACAAGTAGATTGCTACAGCTGAACCACTGCACACAGTGCTTCATCAGTGTCAGCATTGATTTCTAAACTATACTTCCATCTTCTCCCTTCTAAAAGCAGTCTTCTGCTGTGAAATTGTAGCAAATTGTTTCCTAAAAAATGCAACAAGTAGGTTGCTACAGTTAAAGCGCTATGCACAGTGCTTGAGTCATGATGTAAAGTTTCATGATAAGCTCTTTCATTGTCTAATTGCTGGATTTTTATTCCTTCCCATCTTTATTTAGCAGACACATGGCATGTAAGTTCATATCCACAATGCTATGATTATTATAACACAAATTAAATCAGCAAATACAACCATATCATCTGTATAATGCTTCCTAAACAGTGGTATTTTCTTCTCATAGCCTTATGGAGTCTAGCCTAATATAAGATTTTTTCTAGCTGATAAGAGCTAATTAGATGTTGATACTATAAATATATTATATAACATGTGTACAGGGGCTTTAATTACCACTTAAGACATTGATACTTTACATATATTATATAATATTTGTACAGGGGCTTTAATTACCACTTAAGACACTGATACTGTACATATATTATATAACATTTGTACAGGGATTTTAATTACTACTTAAGACATTGATACTGTACATGTATTATATAACATTTGTACAGGGGCTTTCATTACCACATAAGACATTGATACTCTAAATATATTATATAACATTTGTACAGGGGCTTTCATTACCCCTTAAGACATTGATACTGTACATGTATTATATAACATTTGTACAGGGGCTTTAATTACCACTTAAGACATTGATACTGTAAATATATTATATAACATCTTTACAGGGGCTTTAATTACCACTTAAGACATTGATAGTGTACATATATTATACAACATTTGTACAGGGGCTTTAATTACCACTTAAGACATTGATCCTGTACATGTATTATATAACATTTTTACAGCGGATTTCATCACCACTTAAGACATTGATACTGTAAATATATTATATAACATTTGTACAGGGGCTTTCATTACAACTTAAGACATTGATACTGTACATATATTGTATAACATCTGTACAGGGGCTTTAATTACCACTTAAGACCTTGATACTGTAAATATATTATATAACATCTGTACAGGGGCTTTAATTACCACTTAAGACATTGATACTGTACATGTATTATATAACATTTGTACAGCGGATTTCATCACCACTTAAGACATTGATACTCTAAATATATTATATAACATTTGTACAGGGGCTTTAATTACCACTTAAGACATTGATACTGTAAATATATTATATAACATCTTTACAGGGGCTTTAATTACCACTTAAGACATTGATAGTGTACATATATTATATAACTTTTGTACAGGGGCTTTAATTACCACTTAAGACATTGAAACTGTACCTGTATTATATAACATTCTTACAGCGGATTTCATCACCACTTAAGACATTGATACTGTAAATATATTATATAACATTTGTACAGGGGCTTTCATTACCACTTAAGACATTGATACTGTACATATATTGTATAACATCTGTACAGGGGCTTTAATTACCACTTAAGACATTGATAATGTAAATATATTATATAACATCTGTACAGGGTTTTTAATTACCACTTAAGACATTGATAGTGTAAATATATTATATAATATCTGTACAGGGTTTTTAATTACCACTTAAGACATTGATAGTGTAAATATATTATATAACATCTGTACAGGGGTTTTCATTACCACTTAAGACATAGATACTGTACATATATTATATGACATCTGCACAGGGGATTTCATTACCACTTAGAACATTGATACTGTACATATATTTTATAACATCTGTACAGGGGCTTTAATTACCACTTCAGACATTGATACTGTACATATATTATATAACATCTGTAAAGGGGCTTTAATTACCACTTAAGACATTGATACTGTACATATATTATATAACGTGCACAGTGGCTTTAATTATCACTTGACATTGTTATTGTACATATATAACATGTGTACAGGGGCTTTAATTACCACTTAAGACATTGATACTGTACATATATTATATAATATTTGTACAGGGGCTTTCATTACCACTTAAGACATTGATACTCTAAATATATTATATAACATTTGTACAGGGGCTTTCATTACCCCTTAAGACATTGATACTGTACATGTATTATATAACATTTGTACAGGGGCTTTAATTACCACTTAAGACATTGATACTGTAAATATATTATATAACATCTTTACAGGGGCTTTAATTACCACTTAAGACATTGATAGTGTACATATATTATATAACATTTGTACAGGGGCTTTAATTACCACTTAAGACATTGATACTGTACATATATTTTATAACATTTGTACAGGGGTTTTAATTATCACTTAAGACATTGATACTGTACATATATTACATAACATTTGTACAGGGGGCTTTAATTACCACATAAGACATTGATACTGTACATATATTATATAACATTTGTACAGGGGCTTTAATTACCACTTTAGACACTGAAACTGTACATATATTGTATATCATTTGTACAGGAGCTTTCATTACCACTTAAGACATTGATACTGTACACATATTATATAACATCTGTACAGGGGCTTTCATTACCACTTAAGACATTGACACTGTACATATATTATATAACATCTAAACAGGGGCTTTATTTACCAGTTCAGACATTGATTCTGTACATATATTATATAACATCTGTACAGGGGCTTTAATTACCACTTAAGACATTGATACTGTACATATATTATAACATTTGTACAGGGGATTAATTACCACTTAAGACATTGATACTGTACATATATTATATATATCATTTCTACAGGGGATTAATTACCACTTAAGACATTGATACTGTACATTTATTATATAACATCTGTACAAGGGCTTTAATTATCACTTGACATTGATACTGTACATATATTATATAACATTTTTACAGGGGCTTTAATTACCACTTAAGACACTGATACTGTACATATATTATATAACATTTGTACAGGGGGCTTTAATTACCACTTAAGACATTGATACTGTACATATATTATATAACATTTGGTACAGGGGCTTTCATTACCACTTAAGACATTGATACTGTACATATATTATATAACATTTGGTACAGGGGCTTTCATTACCACTTAAGACATTGATACTGTATGTATATTGTATAACATCTGTACAGGGGCTTTAATTACCACTTAAGACATTGATACTGTAAATATATTATATAACATCTGTACAGGGGTTTTCATTACCACTTAAGACATAGATACTGTACATATATTATATGACATCTGCACAGGGGCTTTCATTACCACTTAGAACATTGATACTGTACATATATTTTATAACATCTGTACAGGGGCTTTAATTACCACTTAAGACATTGATACTGTACATATATTTTATAACATCTGTACAGGGGCTTTAATTACCACTTAAGACGTTGATACTGTAAATATAGTATATAACATTTGTACAGGGGCTTTAATTACCACTTAAGACATTGATGCTGTACATATATTATATAACATCTGTAAAGGGGCTTTAATTACCACTTAAGACATTAATACTGTACATATATTATATAACGTGTACAGGGGCTTTAATTATCACTTGACATTGATACTGTACATATATAACATTTGTACAGGGGCTTTAATTATCACTTAAGACGTTGATACTGTAAATATATTATATAACATGTGTACAGGGGCTTTAATTACCACTTAAGACATTGATACTGTACATATATTATATAATATTTGTACAGGGGCTTTAATTACCACTTAAGACACTGATACTGTACATATATTATATAACATTTGTACAGGGATTTAAATTACCACTTAAGACATTGATACTGTACATGTATTATATAACATTTGTACAGGGGCTTTCATTACCACTTAAGACATTGATACTCTAAATATATTATATAACATTTGTACAGGGGCTTTCATTACCCCTTAAGACATTGATACTGTACATGTATTATATAACATTTGTACAGGGGCTTTAATTACCACTTAAGACATTGATACTGTAAATATATTATATAACATCTTTACAGGGGCTTTAATTACCACTTAAGACATTGATAGTGTACATATATTATATAACATTTGTACAGGGGCTTTAATTACCACTTAAGACATTGATCCTGTACATGTATTATATAACATTTGTACAGCGGATTTCATCACCACTTAAGACATTGATACTGTAAATATATTATATAACATTTGTACAGGGGCTTTCATTACAACTTAAGACATTGATACTGTACATATATTGTATAACATCTGTACAGGGGCTTTAATTACCACTTAAGACCTTGATACTGTAAATATATTATATAACATCTGTACAGGGGCTTTAATTACCACTTAAGACATTGATACTGTACATGTATTATATAACATTTGTACAGCGGATTTCATCACCACTTAAGACATTGATACTGTAAATATATTATATAACATTTGTACAGGGGCTTTAATTACCACTTAAGACATTGATACTGTAAATATATTATATAACATCTTTACAGGGGCTTTAATTACCACTTAAGACATTGATAGTGTACATATATTATATAACTTTTGTACAGGGGCTTTAATTACCACTTAAGACATTGATACTGTACATGTATTATATAACATTTGTACAGCGGATTTCATCACCACTTAAGACATTGATACTGTAAATATATTATATAACATTTGTACAGGGGCTTTCATTACCACTTAAGACATTGATACTGTACATATATTGTATAACATCTGTACAGGGGCTTTAATTACCACTTAAGACCTTGATACTGTAAATATATTATATAACATCTGTACAGGGGCATTAATTACCACTTAAGACATTGATAATGTAAATATATTATATAACATCTGTACAGGGGCTTTAATTACCACTTAAGACATTGATAGTGTAAATATATTATATAACATCTGTACAGGGGTTTTCATTACCACTTAAGACATAGATACTGTACATATATTATATAACATCTGTACAGGGGCTTTAATTACCACTTAAGACATTGATACTGTACATATATTATATAACATCTGTACAGGGGGCTTTAATTACCACATAAGACATTGATACTGTACATATATTATATAACATTTGTACAGGGGCTTTAATTACCACTTAAGACATTGATACTGTACATATATTATATAACATTTGTACAGGGGCTTTAATTACCACTTAAGACATTAGTACTGTACATATATTATATAACATTTGTACAGGGGCTTTAATTACCATTTAAAATATTGATACTGTACATATATTATATACCATTTGCACAGGGGTTTAATTACCACTTAAGGCATTGATACTGTACATATATTATACAACATTTGCACAGGGGCTTTCATTACCATTGGTACAGGGGCATTCATTACCACTTAAGATATGGATGCTGTACATATATTATATAACATTTGTACAGGGGCTTTAATTACCACTTAAGACATTGATACTGTACATATATTATATAACATTTGTACAGGGGCTTTAATTACCACTTAAGACATTGATACTGTACATATATTATATAACATTTGTACAGGGGCTTTAATTATCACTTAAGACATGGATACTGTACGTATATTATATAACATTTTTACAGGGGTTTCATTACCACTTAAGACATTGATACTGTACATATATTATATAACATTTGTACAGGGGCTTTAATTACCACTTAAGACATTGATACTGTACATATATTATATAACATCTGTACAGGGGCTTTAATTACCACTTAAGACATTGATACTGTACATATATTATATAACATCTGTACAGGGGGCTTTAATTACCACATAAGACATTGATACTGTACATATATTATATAACATCTGTACAGGGGCTTTAATTACCACTTAAGACATTGATACTGTACATATATTCTATAACATCTGTAAAAGGGCTTTAATTACCACTTAAGACATTGATACTGTACATATATTATATAACATCTGTACAGGGGCTTTAATTACCACTTAAGACATTGATACTGTACATATATTATATAACATTTGTACAGGGGCTTTAATTACCACTTAAGACATTGATACTGTACATATATTATATAACATCTGTACAGGGGCTTTAATTACCACTTAAGACATTGATACTGTACATATATTATATAACATTTGTACAGGGGATTAATTACCACTTAAGACATTGATACTGTACATATATTATATAACATTTGTACAGGGGTTTAATTACCACTTAAGACATTGATACTGTACATATATTATATAACATTTGTACAGGGGCTTTAATTACCACTTAAGACATTGATACTGTACATATATTATATAACATTTGTACAGGGGCTTTAATTACCACTTAAGACATTGATACTGTACATATATTATATAACATTTGTACAGGGGCTTTAATTACCACTTAAGACATTGATACTGTACATATATTATATAACATTTGTACAGGGGTTTAATTACCACTTAAGGCATTGATACTGTACATATATTATACAACATTTGCACAGGGGCTTTCATTACCACTTAAAAAATTGATACTGTACATATATAATATATCATTTGTACAGGGGCTTTCATTACCACTTAAGACATTGATACTGTACATATATTATATAACATTTTTACAGGGGTTTCATTACCACCTAAGACATTGATACTGTACATATATTTTATAACATTTGTACAGGAGCTGTCATTACCACTTAAGACATTGATACTGTACATACCTTATATGACATTTGTACGTTTGCTTTCATTACCACTTAAGACATTGATACTGTACATGTAGTATATAACATTTGTACAGGGGCTTTAATTATCACTTATGACATTGATACAGTACATATATTATATAACATTTGTACAGGGGCTGTCATTACCACTTGCTT
>NC_056744.1:322211880-322306465 GCF_019279795.1 Protopterus annectens | reverse complement strand
TTTCAGTAATGCTACAGTATCCTCTCTGCACTGTTGCTGGGTGGGGGCTGCTAGCAAGATGTCATCTACGTAAAGTAGAATTTGACTTCCTCCCAGTGGGGTAAACCCTGCCAGGTTGCTAGCCATTTCTTGTGCAAATATTGTTGGGCTCTCACAATATCCCTGTGGTAGTCGAGTATACGTATACCTTTTACCCTGAAATGTAAATGCAAACCAATATTGACTATCAGGATGTATAAGTATTGAAAAGAAAGCATTGCTAATATCTACCACAGAGAAATATTTATGTTGCGGTTCTAAATCGTTTAACAAAGTATGTGGGTCTGGCACCATAGGTGCTCTAGGTATTACTGCATTGTTTACAGCTTGTAAATCTTGTACCATCCGCCATTCCCCGTTTGCTTTTTTAACAGGAAATAGGGGTGTATTACATGGTGAATCAGGAGATTCCACCAGTACACCTTCTTTGAGTAATGCTGCTATTATAGGCTTAATTCCTATTTCCGCATCCTTTCTCAAAGGGTATTGTCTTTTCTGTGGTCTAAAAGCTGACTTTGGGGTTATTGTAACTGGTCCTGCTGTTCGAATAAGTCCTACACCTGACTTGCCTGTTGACCAAAGAGTTGTTGGAATTTCACATAAGGCCTTTTCTTCTTCTTCTAATAAAAATGCTAATCAGCTGTCCTCGCTATATTGCAAGTGTACAGCTGGATGTGTCTGTGTCAACCAATTCAGTTTTTGTTTTTGTATCCCTTGTTCTGATAGTTCTAAATCAGTCTGTTTCTCCCATCGTGCTACTTTTTCTCCTAAATCTGCCCATTTGACACTTTTGTTCTTTGTCAAGCTAACATGTGGTAACCGATTTGATCTATACAATGCAAGGAATTCTTGAGGTAACGAACAGCTGACTACACTGTTCCCCTCAGTATCCCAGTACAAAGTACGCAAAACCAATCTAGTTGCACGATTTCTGAACAATTCTTGCTCATATTCTCTATCAGGTCCTGGTGTAGTACAGTAGTATAGAGTGCAATGTAACAAATGCTGTTGATCAATGTCGAGGGAGGGGGCTTTACTGATGGCTACGTTCATCAGTACCTCGGTTACTGCCCCTGGACCAGTCGTGACTAGGTCCTGGCTGTACCAGTAAAAAGTTTCACCCTCCGATCACACTACAAAGGTATCCATTTGTCTCTGTGCCTCCATACCTTGTACAGTTGGAACTACTGCTATGCCAAATATCTGCATAAGGTCCCTGCCCAATAGGGTTACTGGACACTTTGCAGAAACAATTTTACTTCTCTGGGTCATACCTGAAACAGGGTCAGTTATTGCTATATCATGGGAAAGCGGTTCCCTGTATAGCTGTCCATTTGCGGCTTTTACTAGTATATAATCAGGTGATTCGGAATGTTCTGGTAACTTGGAGGGGTGTATCAAAGTCCGTGACGCTCCTGAGTCACACAGGAATTTGACTTCCCTTCCCTCCACCAGAAGCGTAACTTCCGGTTTCGTATCTGCTAAATAGAGCTCTAAGCTCAATAATGCTAAGTCCAAAATTTTACTTTCTTCATCCTCCATATCTACTTGCACTTCCTCTACTCCCTCTATCACATTTACATTTGTTTCCTGTTTAGTAACTTTTCTTGATGATTTCTGACTTTCACTTGATGTATCCTCACTATCATATAGTCAGTCCTCATCTCCTTTATCTTCTGTAATTACCTTTTTGTTTTGCCTACAATCCCTTGCTAGATGTCCCTTTTTCCCGCACTTGAAGCATTCACCTCTCTTTTTCCTTTCTTCAAAATCTTCTGATCATTTGTCAGACTGTTTGTTTCCCTGGGCATTCTTCTTACCCTTTTTACCTGACTGTAATACAAATACCTCAGCTCCGTCTTCAGCAGTGAAGACTTGCGCCTTCTTTTTCTTTTTACTATTAAAATGTCTTTCAGCATGTCTAGCGTATTTGAGTAAGGCTTGTAGCCTCCCTGTTCGATGGTCTATCATATGCTTCGTAATGAAGCTACTAATAGGTGCAATGCAACCTTTCAAAAATGCGTTTTTTAATTGTTGTTCATATGGGGAATCATTCATTTGGTTCTCAGGAACCGACATACCGCTATGATTATTAAAACATTCTAATAATCTAGCATAATATCCATCTATTGTCTCATTTTCCTGTTGTATGCATTGATTAATGCAAGTCCAGTCTGCTCTGGGTTTCCATTTCTCAGAGATTCGGTCTGTCAGACCTTTCACTCTGTTGTCTAACTCTGCGTCACTATGTGGGAGTGGTCTAAGCTCTGCATTACGAGGATTCCAGGTGCCACAAATCATGTGCCAATCTGGACCTATAATTTGTCTTACTACTTTTTCTACTTCTTCCCCATTCAAGTGGTAACTCAACCTCATGCCTTGTAAATCTTCTAAAAATTTCATAAAATTAACTTTCGGATGGGGGATTCCCTCAGTAGCCTTCCGGATATCCTCCGGTGTCCATGGTCTATATACTAAGAGTTTTGGATCCTGCCCTTCCTGTCCTGCCTGAGGATTTGGAACTTCTATAAGTGGGCATATTTCTTCCTCACTCTCATCCTGTAGATTTCTCTCTATTTGGTATGATTCTGTGTCCCTATGTGTTTTACGTGTTCGGGACCTAGTTTCAATAGGATCTCTAGCAAATGGTTGTGGTCTTGCTGAAACTTTAGGATAACGTGGAGGCGGACCAGCCTGTCCACTCGCTTCATATCCTGAAAAGGGTAAGGGAGGGGGCAAGGGAGGAGGAGGAGGAGATGTTGCTATTACCAAGTTATTATCCTCTTTGTCTAAAAATAATGTTTTTGAATTTTTAAGCTTCTGTTCTCTACGATTTGCTTCCTCAATCCACCGGTGTGCTTGAGGAATGCCAAGTTGGCGTTGCTTTTTTGCCTGACCTCCCGAGTCAGATTTAAGCTGTTTAAGGAGTTTGACTAGTGAAATTTTATCTAGTTTACCGTCAAATTCATATTTACTAACCCATTTCGTATAATACCTAACGTTATCAGAACGTTGTAATTGGATATATTTTGATTCTTCGGTTAGGGGGCGGATCTCGCGAGGTTTTAGTGCACTGATTACCCATGTCAAAGAAAATGTTACGTAACCCTTTTTTATCACGTGATATCAAGTTCTCAGTTCCTGTTCACAGTTTATCTAGAATAACTGCCTACCTTATTCTGTTACCCTGATCTATGACCAAATATACAGTACTTCCTTTTGTCCCTGATCTGCAAAACAAATCTTGACAACAATATACTGTAACCTAGTCCCTGATCTAAAACAGAAAAAAGGCAAATTCTTCCTACCTGAGCTTCCGGTATTGAACTGTTCAAGTTCCGCTTTTTGGCCACAGATCAGAAAGTGGCCAGCCTCTTTACACACGACAATTCAGTCGGAGGTCTTTTCACTCAAGAAGAACCATTTCGGTAACTTCTCCTGCACAGTATTCGACCACCGATACGCTCTGATCTGCGGCTTACCAAGGGAATTCCGTCTGCGAAGGACCAAACTGTTAAATAAAATCAAGAATTCAATACACAGGAGGTTCAGATTCAAAAGTTTACTAGTGTACACCAGGAAGCAAAAAACGTACAAGTACAGAATTTTGTCTGACATGAAACAGGAAGAACACAATTTTATATAGGTTTAACATTTAAGCTATGCTCACCTTACTGACGTGATATGTCACAGGACATCTACATCACTTTAGCTTACAGTTCTTTATTCATTAAATCTGCTGATGCTGTATATTTTAAAAAAAAACTTTTCCTCTAGATACAATACGGCCTTGCTATCCAGCTGGTCAGTCATAATGTCTTTCTGTAAAGTTACTTGTTCAAGGTTTCATATCAGTTCGAATACAATAGCAGCTTCAGTCTTTTAATGCATGTCTTTGTTCTCTGTTACACTTTCTCACACAGCTGCGTGCTATCTTAGTAACACATATACAAGGCCAAATCATTCCAACAGGAAAGAGCAAAAGATTTCATTATTTCACACATTTAATTTCCTGACTCAGCAGATAATCACTTGTGAAAAGCATAAACATTAAAACTTGCTAAGCTAGCATTCTGCCAGGGTCAGAGATCAGCTTTGCTTCAAGACACACTGCAGTTTCAAAACTACTTACATTTACACATGAATTAATTTGTACTGTTACATGATTAATAGAATAAAATGCATTATATACTACATTGCTTTTAAACTAGCATTTCTCATATATTCAAATAGACATTTTTCTAACACATTTGTACAGGGGATTTCATTACCACTTAAGACATTGATACTGTACATATATTATATAATATCTGTACAGAGGCTTTAAATACCACTTAAGACATTGATACTGCACATATATTATAGAACATTTGTACAGGGGCTTTCATTACCACTTAAGACATTGATACTGTACATATATTATATAACATCTGTACAGGGGCTTTAATTATCACTTAAGACATTGATACTGTACATATATTATATAACATTTGTAAAGGGGCTTTCATTACCACATAAGACATTGATACTGTACATATATAACATCTGTAAAGGGTCTTTAATTACCACTTAAGACATCGATACTGCACATATATTATAAAACATCTGTACAGCGGCTTTCATTAGCACTTAAGACATTGATACTGTACATATATTATATAACATATGTACAGGGGCTTTAATTACCACTTAAGAGATGGATACTGTTCATATATTATATAACGTTTGTACAAGGGCTTTACTTACTACTTAAGACATTGATACTGTACATATATTACATAACATTTGTACAGGGGCTTTAATTACCACTTAAGACATTGATACTGTACATACATTATATAACATTTGTACAGGGGCTTTAATTACCACTTAAGACATGGATACTGTACATGTATTATATAACATTTGTACAGGGGCTTTAATTACCACTTAAGACATTGATACTGTACATACATTATATAACATCTGTACAGGGGCTTTAATTACCACTTAAGACATGGATACTGTACATGTATTATATAACATTTGTACAAGGGCTTTAATTACCACTTAAGACATTGATACTGTACATATATTATATAACATTTGTATAGGGGCTTTCATTACCACTTAAGGCATTGATATTGTAAATAGATTACATAACATTTGTACAGGGGCTTTAATTCCCACTTAAGACATTGAGACTGTACATATATTATATAACATTTGTACAGGGGTACTGTACATATATTATATAACATTTGTACAGGGGCTTTAGTTACCACTAAAGGCATTGATTCTGTACATGTATTATATAACATTTGTACAGGGGCTTTAATTACCACTTAAGACATTGATACTGTGCATATATTATATAACATCTGTACAGGGGAGTTAATTACCACTTAAGGCATTGATACTGTACATAGGTTCATAGGTTCATAGGTTTATACTAGGCTATCTGCCCCAAGGCATTTATAAGCCTAGCCCGAATTTTTGTGGCTTACGCCACCCCTTATATGAAATAATACTGTACCCATTAGTTTGTTGTGCCTCTGTCCAGCAGTGACACAGAGATGATTCCCGGGGTAAACCTATGATCTCCCATCCACAGGTCAAGATTTCTCTTGAACAGAGCCAGCGAGGTGCTCTGCCTCACATGGACCGGGACTCTATTCCACAGCATAGGGAGTCTCTGAGTGATAAATCTATCCCTCCAGCATGTCCTATTTATATCCGTGCTAAGGTTTAAGTCACTTGCTCTAGTGGTTTTGGTGGATTTGGATTTTTTGAGGTGGAGCATGTCCATTAATTCTGGGTTGGACATGGCCTTGTATGTCAGGCACATGTCACCTCTGAGCAGACGGTATGCGACTGAATAGAGCTGGAGTTTCTTCAATCTGGCAGCATATGACAGATTTTGGAGTCCCTTTATCCTTTTGGTGAGAAACTTTTGGGGTCTCTCCAATTGCTGCAGATGTTGGGTGAGATACATCCCAAGTGGGGCATTGTACTCGATCATTGGTCTGATAAGTGAAGAGTACAGGGGAACAATGACCTCACTAGATCTGGATTTGAATCCCTTCATGATCAGGTGGGCAATGTAGAAGGTCTTTCTAACCACTTTAGCGATGTGAGTGTCAAAAGAAAGGCCACTGTCAACCTGGGTCCCCAGGTCCCTGATAACCTCTTCTGTGCTTAGTGGATTGCCACCTATATGGTAGCTTGGTGTTACCTTGTTTTTCCCGAAGGGTATGACTATACATTTTTTGGCGTTTAACTTCAGGCCATGGCTCTGGCACCAGCTATCTGTTTCCGTGAGTCCCTTCTGAAGGATATCCATGTCCGATGCACTTTCCACTATGGCCAGTTTGCAGTCGTCTGCAAACTTTGTCAGCCAAAGTTCTCCCATGTTGGCCTGTACTTCTGAGAAGTAGATGCCGAACAATAGGGGGCCAAGGACCGAGCCCTGTGGGACACCACTTGTGACCGGCTTGAGTCTGACATAGCCAGCAACTCTAACCCTGTGGGTTCTGTCCTTAAGCCAGTTTGCAAACCCATCTTGTGACATATGGGTTTACATTTAAGCTGGTAAGTTTTTCTACAATACCCAAGTGGGTATTGTGTAAAGCCTTGTAAGGTCAAGGTAGGCTGTATGGACTGCCTTTCCCTCATCAATGGCCTTGGTGACTGTTTCGAAGAAGTCGACCAAGTTCAAAAGGCATGATCTTCCCTTGACGAAGCCAAACTGGGTCAGGTCCAATGTCTGCAAGTCCCCTATATCTTTGTTTATGAGCTCCATTATGATCCTCTCCATAGCTTTGCAGACTAGACTTGTTAAGCTTATGGGGCGGTAATTACCAGGGTCCGTAGAGTAATATATTTACATAATATTGTAATTGTAATATATTTACATATATTATAAAACACTGTACAGGGGCTTTAATTACCACTTAAGGCATTGATACTGTACGTATATTATATACCATCTGTACAGGGGCTTTAATTACCACTTAAGGCATTGATACTGTACATATATTATATAACATTTGAACAGGGGATTTAATTACCACTTAAGACATTGATACCGTACATATATTATATAACATCTGTACAGGACCATTCATTACCACTGAACACATTGATATTGTACATATATTATATAACATTTGTACAGGGGCTTTCATTACCACTTAAGACATTGATTCTGTACATGTATTATATAACATTTGTACATGGGATTTAATTCCCACTTAAGACATTGATACTATAAATATATTATAAAACATTTGTACAGGGGATTTAGTTACCACTTAAGACATTAATACTGTGCATATATTATATAACATCTGTACAGGAGCTTTAATTACCACTTAAGACATTGATACTGTACATATATTATATAACATGTGTACAGGGGCTTTAATTATCTCTTGACATTCATACTGTGCATATATAACATTTGTACAGGGGCTTTAATTACCTCTTAAGACATTGATACTGTACATATATTGTATAACATTTGTACAGGGGTTTTAATTACCACTTAAGACATTGATACTGTACATATATTATATAACATTTGTACATGGGATTTAATTACCACTTAAGACATTGATACTGTACATATATTATATAGCATTTGTACAGTGGCTTTCATTACCACTTTAGACATTGATACTGTACATATATTATATAACATTTGTACAGGTAGTTTAAATACCACTTAAGACATTGATACTGTACATATGTTTTATAACATTTGTATAGGGGCTTTAATTACCACTTAAGACATGGATACTGTACATATATTATATAACATTTGTAAGGGGCTTTAATTACCACTTAAGGCATTGATACTGTACATATATTATATAACATTTGTATAGGGGCTTTAATTACCACTTAAGACATTGATACTGTACATATATTATATAACATTTGTACAGGGGCTTTCATTACTACTTAAGACATTGTTACTGTACATATATTATATAACACTGTACATGGGCTTTAATTATCTCTTGACATTGATACTGTACATATATTATATAACATTTGTACAGGGGCTTTAATTACCACTTAAGACATTGATACTGTACATATATTATATAACATCTGTACAGGGGCTTTAATTATCACATAAGACACTGATACTGTACATATATTATATAACATTTGTACAGGGGCTTAAATTACTACTTAAGACATTGATACTGTATATATATATTATATAACATTTGTACACGGGCTTTAATTACCACTTAAGACATTGATACTGTACATATATTATATAACATCTGCACAGGGGCTTTAATTAACACTTAAGACATTGATACTGTACATGTATTATATAACATTTGTACAGGGGCTTTCATTACCACTTAAGACACTGATACTGTACATATATTATATAACATCTGTACAGGGGCTTTAATTATCACTTAAGACATTGATACTGTACATATATTATGTAACATTTGTACAGGGTTTTTCATTACCTCTTAAGACTGATACTGTACATATATTATATAACATCTGTACAGGGGCTTTAATTATCACTTAAGACATTGATACTGTACATATATAACATTTATACTGGGGATTTAATTACCACTTAAGACATTGATACTGTACATGTATTATATAACATTTGTACAGGGGCTTTCATTACCACTTAAGACATTGATACTGTACATATATTATATAATATCTGTACAGGGGCTTTAATTATCACATAAGACACTGATACTGTACATATATTATATAACATTTGTACAGGGGCTTAAATTACTACTTAAGACATTGATACTGTATATATATATTATATAACATTTGTACATGGGCTTTAATTACCACTTAAGACATTGATACTTTATATATATTATATAACATTTGTACAAGGGCTTTCTTTACCACTTAAGACATTGATAATGTACATATATTATATAACATCTGTACAGGGGCTTTAATTATCATTTAAGACATTGATACTGTACATTTATTATGTAACATTTGTACAGGTTTCTTCATTACCTCTTAAGACATTGATACGTACATATATTATATAACATCTGTACAGGGGCTTTAATTACCACTTAAGACATTGATACTGTACATTTATAACATTTATACAGGGGATTTAATTACCACTTAAGACAATGATACTGTACATGTATTATATAACATTTGTACAGGGGCTTTCATTACCACTTAAGACATTGATACTGTACATATATTATATAACAACTGTACAGGGGCTTTAATTATCACTTAATATATTGATATTGTACATATATTATGTAACATTTGTACAGGGTTTTTCATTACCTCTTAAAACATTGATACTGTACATATATTATATAACATCTGTACAGGGGCTTTAATTACCACTTAAGACATTGAAACTGTACATGTATTATATAACATTTGTACGGGGGCTTTAATTATCACTTAAGACGTTGATACTGTACATATATTATATAACATCTGTAAAGGGTCTTTAATTACCACTTAAGACATTGATACTGCATTTATATTATATAACCTTTGTACAGGGGCTTTCATTACCACTTAACATATTAATACTGTACATATATGATATAACATCTGTACAAGTGCTTTAATTACCGCTTAAGACATTGATACTGTACATATATTATTTAACATATGTACAGGAGCTTTAATTACCACTTAAGAGATGGATACTGTTCATATATTATATAAGGTTTGTACAAGGGCTTTAGTTACTACTTAAGACATTGATACTGTACATATATTATACAACATTTGTACAGGGGCTTTAATTATCACTTAAGACGTTGATACTGTACAAATATAACATCTGTACAGGGGCTTTCATTACCACTTAAGACATGGATACTGTACATATATTATATAACATCTGTACAGGGGCTTTAATTACCACTTAAGGCATTGATACTGTACATGTATTATATAACATTTGTATAAGGGCCTTCATTACCACTTAAGGCATTGATATTGTACATAGATTACATAACATTTGTACAGGGGCTTTAATTAACACTTAAGACATTGATACTGTACATATATTATATAACATTTGTACAGGGGTACGGTGCATATATTATATAACATTTGTACAGGGGCTTTAGTTACCACTTAAGGCATTGATACTGTACATGTATTATATAACATTTGTACAGGGGCTTTAATTACCACTTAAGACATTGATACTGTACATACATTATATAACATTTGTACAGGGGCTTTAATTACCACTTAACACATTGATACTGTACATATATTATATAACATCTGTACAGGGGCTTTAATTACCACTTAAGACATTGATACTGTACATACATTATATAACATTTGTACAGGGGCTTTAATTACCACTTAACACATTGATACTGTACATATATTATATAACATCTGTACAGGGGCTTTAATTACCACTTAAGACATTGATACTGTACATATATTATATAACATTTGTACAGGGGCTTTCATTACCACTTAAGACATTGATACTTTAAATATATTATATAACATTTGTATAGGGGCTTTCATTACCACTTAAGGCATTGATATTGTACATAGATTACATAACATTTGTACAGGGGCTTTAATTACCACTTAAGACATTGATACTGTACATACATTATATAACATTTGTACAGGGGCTTTAATTACCACTTAACACATTGATACTGTACATATATTATATAACATCTGTACAGGGGCTTTAATTACCACTTAAGGCATTGATACTGTACATATATTATATAACATTTGTACAGCGGCTTTAATTTCCACTTAAGACATTGATACTGTACATACATTATATAACATTTGTACAGGGGCTTTAATTACCACTTAACACATTGATACTGTACATATATTATATAACATCTGTACAGGGGCTTTAATTACCACTTAAGGCATTGATACTGTACATATATTATATAACATTTGTATAGGGGCTTTCATTACCACTTAAGGCATTAATATCGTACATAGATTACATAACATTTGTACAGGGGCTTTAATTACCACTTAAGACATTGATACTGTACATATATTATATAACATCTGTACAGGGGCTTTAATTACCACTTAAGGCATTGATACTGCACATATAATGTATAACATTTGTATAGGGGCTTTCATTACCACTTAAGGCATTGATATTGTACATAGATTACATAACATTTGTACAGGGGCTTTAATTACCACTTAAGACATTGATACTGCACATATATTATATAACATTTGTACAGGGGTACGGTACATATATTATATAACATTTGTACAGGGGCTTTAGTTACCACTTAAGGCATTGATACTGTACATGTATTATATAACATTTGTACAGGGGCTTTAATTACCACTTAAGACATTGATACTGTGCATATATTATATAACATCTGTACAGGTGCTTTAATTACCACTTAAGACATTGATACTGTACATATATAACATTTGGGTGCTTTCATTACCACTTAAGACATTATTTCTGTACATATATTATATAACATTTGTACAGGGGCTTTAATTATCACTTAAGACATTGATACTGTACACGTATTATATAACATTTGTACAGGGAATTTAGTTACCACTTAAGACATTGATACTGTACATATATTATATAACATTTGTACAGGGGCTTTAATTACTACTTAAGACATTGATACTGTACACGTATTATATAACATTTGTACAGGGAATTTAATTACCACTTAAGACATTGATATTGTACATATATTATATAACATCTGTACAGGGGCTTTAATTACCACTTAAAACATTGATACTGTACATATATTATATAACATTTGTACAGGGGCTTTTATTACCATTTAAGATGTTGATACTGTATATATTTATTTATTTATTTATTTTACATTTGTTGACCGGGCTAGTCTAACTGGATACATGTCCATTTTCAGTAGAGGCACGGGGAGAAAAGCTCCAAGCAGAAACAATGACAAAACAAACAAAGAAATACAGTATAAAGAAATATTAAAGTAAGTAATGGTAAATTTTTTACATAAGGGTGAGTCCTTTAGTAAATATAAGCTAAGAAAAAAAATACAAAGAGCAAAAATTTGAGAGAGAGCAATGAATAATAATGAATGAGATTTAAAAATATATTTTTTTTTTTTTGGGTTCAATAACAGAAGTCGCTTGAGTTCTAAAAAGGAAGACCTTTTACAGGTAGGCAACATAGAAAAGAGGAGTAGAGAAGTGAAGAGCGAGAGAGCAAGAAAGAGATATCAGTCGGGGTTGGAACAGGGGCAAAGCCAGTGAGTTTTTATATATTCTTTAAGAAGCTTCTTATAAAGAAGAGAGGAAGAAAGGTTGGAAAGTTCACTGGGGAGATGGTTCCAACTTTTCCTTATGGTGTTGGTAAAAGGTGTGTCCCCAGCTTTGTTGTTGGATTTAATGGAAGAGACTAGGAGTTTATTTGCTGAGCGTAGTGTTGCAAGATCTTTGTAGGGGGTGATGAGGTTGGTGAGGAGTGGGGTGTTATTAGGGTAGTAAAGGATCTTTTGGTGATAACAAGTTGTTGAAAAAGTAGTTGGTTCTCAAGTTCTAACCATCCCAGCTGTTTGAGGTTATGACAGTGATGAGTTCTAAATGGGGAGCCAGTGGCAAATCTGGCTATGTTATTATAACTGGTGGAAAGTTTGGAGAGGTTGGTTTTAGATAAATTGGTGTATATAGCTGAAGCATAGAACAGGGTGGAGATAAGGTGCATCTGAGCAATAGTGATTTTGGCTACAGGTATGTGGAAGGCTTTGATTCTGTAGAGGGTGCCTAGGTTTTTTGTTGACAGACTTAATAGTGGAATTAATATGGTCATCATAGCTAAGGTTGTTGTCAATTGTTAGCCCCAGTAGATGGGTAGTAGTATCAGGGGATATTTTGATTCAATTGTTAGAAGTTACTGTGAAGTGCAATTGAGGTGACTTATGAGTAGGAGCAAAGAGCAATAGTTTTGCTTTCTTGGGGTTGAGAAGAAGGCAGTGTTTCATGAACCAGTGTTCAACACTGTTAAATACTGTTTGGGTTAGGGACTGGAGAGAGGTTATGGACTTGGATGAACAAATTAAAGTGGAATCATCAGCATATTGTATGCAGGTGGCTTGGGGTATGTTGGTATGTAGCTCATTAATGAACAAAGAGAATAGAAGGGTTCCTAAGATAGAGCTTTGTGATACTCCATTGTTCACAGGGAGGTATGAAGAAAGAATATTTTCCCAAAGTACTGCTTGCTGTCTATTATCTAGATAGGATTTAAACCATTGTAAAGTTTGAGGATGACGGATTGAGCTTTTAGAATGTCAATAAGTACGTGATGGTTCACCATATCAAAGGCTTCTGAGAGGTCAATGAATAATGCTGAGGAAAAAGTGTTGTTGTTTTCATTTTTGTTAATGGTGTCAGAGAAGTATAGCAGGGCAGTTGCAGAGCTATCGTAAGGCCTAAAACCATGCTGGAAGTTACCAAGTAAATTAATTTGGAGCAGGTGGTCGAGCAGTTGTCTGTGTATACATTTTTCCATTATTTTAGCTAATGGAGAGAGTAAGGTGATAGGCCAAAAGATGGAGATTTCGGAAGATGGGCCATATATTATATAACATTTGTACAGGGGCTTTAATTATCACTTAAGAAATTGATACTGTACATATATTATATAACATTTGTACAGGGGTTTCAATTACCACTTAAGACATTGACACTGTACATATATAACATTTGTACATGGGCTTTAATTACCACTTAAGACATTGATACTGTACATATATTATATAACATTTGTACAGGGGCTTTAATTACCACTTAAGACATTGATACTGTACGTATATTATATAAAATCTGCACAGGGGCTTTCATTACCACTTAAGACATTGATACTGTACGTATATTATATAACATTTGTACAGGGATTCGTTACAAATTAAGACATTGATACTGCACATATATTATATAACATTTGTACAGGGGCTTTCATTACCACTTAAGACATTGATACTGTACATATATTATATAACATTTGTACAGGGGCTTTAATTACCACTTAAGACATTGATACTGTACATAAATTATATAACATCTGTACAGGGACTTTAATTACCACTTAAGACGTTGATACTGTACATATATTATATAACATTTGTACAGGGGCTTTAATTACCACTTTAGACATGGATACTGTACATATATTATATAACATTTTTTACAGGGGCTTTAATTACCACTTAAGACATCGATACTGTACATGTATTATACAACATTTGTACAGGGGCTTTAATTACCACTTAAGACATTGATACTGTACATATATTATTTAACATCTGTGCAGGGGTTTCATTACCACTTTAGACATTTATACTGTACATATATTATATAGCATCTGTACAGGGGCTTTCATTACCACTTAAGACATTTATACTGTACATATATTAGATAACATTTGTACATGGGCTTTAATTACCACTTTAGACATTGATACTGTACATATATTATATAGCATTTATACAGGGGCTTTCACTACCACTTAAGACATTGATACTGTAAATATATTATATAGCATCTGTAAAGGGGCTTTAATTACCACTTAAGACATTGATACTGTGCATATAATATATAACATCTATACAGGGGCTTTCATTACCACTTTAGACGTTAATACTGTACACATATTATATAACATCTGTACAGGGGCTTTAATTACCACTTAAGACGTTGATACTGTACATATATTATATAACATTTGTACAGGGGCTTTAATTACCTCTTTAGACATTGATACTGTATATGTATTATATAACATTTGTACAGGGGCTTTAATTACAACTTAAGACATTGATACTGTACATATATTATATAACATCTGTACAGGGGCTTTAATTACCACTTAAGACATTGATACTGTACATATATTATATAACATTTGTACAGGGACTTTCATTACCACTTAAGACATTGATACTGTACATATATTACATAACATTTGTACAGGGGGCTTTAATTACCACTTAAGACATTGATACTGTACATATATTATATAACTTTTGTACAGGGGCTTTAATTACCACTTTAGACATTGAAACTGTACATATATTGTATAACATTTGTACAGGGGCTTTAATTACCACTTAAGACATTGATACTGTACACATATAATATAACATCTGTACAGGGGCTTTCATTACCACTTAAGACACTGACACTGTACATATATTATATAACTTCTGTACAGGGATTTTAATTACCACTTCAGACATTGATACTGTACATATATTATATAACATCTGTACAGGGGCTTTAATTACCACTTAAGACATTGATACTGTACACATATTATATAACATTTGTACAGGGGCTTTAATTACCACTTAAGATATTAATATTGTACATTTATTATATAACATCTGTACAGGGGCTTTAATTACCACTTAAGACATTGATACTGTACATATATTATATAACATCTGTACAGGGGCTTTAATTACCACTTAAGACATTGATACTGTACATATATTATATAACATCTGTACAGGGGCTTTAATTACCACTTAAGACATTGATACTGTACATATATTATATAACATTTGTACAGGGGCTTTAATTATCACTTGACATTGATACTGTACATATATTATATAACATTTGTACAGAGGCTTTCATTACCACTTAAGACATTGATACTGTACATATATTATATAACATTTGTACAGGGGCTATAATTATCACTTGACATTGATACTGTGCATATATTATATAACATTTTTACAGGGCCTTTAATTACCACTTAAGACATTGATACTGTACATATATTATATAACATTTGTACAGGGGCTTTAATTACCACTTAAGACATTGATACTGTACATATATTATATAACATTTGTACAGGGGCTTTAATTATCACTTGACATTGATACTGTACATATATTATATAACATTTGTACAGGGGCTTTCATTACCACTTAAGACATGGATATTCTACATGTATTATGCAACATTTGTACAGGGACTTTTATTACCACTTAAGACATTCATACTGTATATATATTATATAATATTTGTACAGGGGATTTAATTAACACTAAAGACATTGATACTGTACATATATTATATAACATTTGTACAGGGGTTTCATTACCACTTAAGACATTGATACTGTACATATATTATATAACATGTGTACAGGGGCTTTAATTATCACTTGACATTGATACTGTACATATATAACATTTGTACAGGGGCTTTAATTATCACTTAAGATGTTGATACTGTAAATATATTATATAACATGTGTACAGGGGCTTTAATTACCACTTAAGACATTGATACTGTACATATATTATATAACATTTGTACAGGGGTTTTAATTACAACTTCATAGGTTCATAGGTTCATAGGTTCATACTAGGCTAAATACCCTAGGGCATTTTATAAGCCTAGTCAGTGTGTTTGGCTTTTGCCTCCCATTTAAAATTAATTTTGCTATGCCCTTTTTCGATGTTAGTATACTGTGCCTCTGTCTAACAGTGACACAGAAGTGATACCCGCGGTAAACCTATGATCTCCCATCCACTCATCAAGATTCCTCTTGAAGAGAGTCAATGAGGGACTCTGCCTAACCTGGACTGGGATTTTATTCCAGAGTGAAGGGAGCCTCTGGGTTATGAATGTGTCCCTCCAGCATGTCCTATTTATTTCAGTGCTGAGGTTCAAGTCTCTCGAGCGCATAGCTTGATGGGATTTGGATTTTCTGAGGTGCAGCATGTCCATTAATTCCTGGTTGGACATAGCTTTATACGTCAGCCACAGATCGCCTCTGAGAAGGCGGTATGCCACTGAGTAGAGCTGGAGTTTCTTTAACCGGGCAGCATATGGCATCTGTTTGAGCCCTTTGATCCTCTTGGTGAGGTACTTTTGGGGTCTTTCCAGTTGCTGCAGGTGTCTGGTAAGGTACATCTCTAAAGGGGCATTGTACTCAGTTATGGGCCTGATGAGGGATGAGTAAAGAGGTACAATGACCTCCCCTGATCTAGATGTGAATCCCTTCATGATTAGGTAGGCTATATAATGTTTTTCTAACCACTTTGGCCATGTGGTTGTCAAATGAGAGATTGCTATCAACTTGGGTCCCCAGGTCCCTAATTACTTCTTCTGTACTTAATGGATTACCACCTATGTGGTCATTTGTGGGCACTTTGTTTTTTCCAAAGGGGATGACTATACACTCTTTGGCGTTTAGCTTGAGGCCATGGCTCTGGCACCAGTTGTCTGTTTCTATGAGGCCCTTTTGGAGGATGCTTGTGTCGGCTTGAAAGTCGATTATGGCGCCCAGTTTGCAGTCATCTGTGAACTTGTTCAGCCACAGTCCTTCCATGTTGGCCTGTACCTCCGAGAAATTTATACTGAACAAGAGAGGTCCCAGGACTGAGCCTTGTGGGATGCCACTTGTAACTGGTTTGGAGTCTGACATGGCTCCAGCAATTCTAACCATGTGGGTTCTGTCCTTGAGCCAGTTTGCAACCCATCTAGTGATGTAGGGATTTATATTTAAGCTGATGAGCTTATCTATAATGCCCGGTTGGGGTATTGTATCGAAGGCTTTTGCGAGGTCCACGTAGGCTGTGTGGACCACCTTCCCCTCGTCAATGGCCTTGGTGACTGTTTCAAAGAAATCAACCAGGTTTAAGAGGCAGGAGATGCCCTTAACAAAGCCGAACTGGGTAGGATCCAGTGTCTGTAGGTCTCCAATATCTTTATTTATGAGGTCCATGATGACCCTTTCCATAGCTTTGCAGACCAAGCTAGTCAGGCTTATGGGGCGATAGTTTCCAGGATCCGTTGAGGCACCACCTTTATGGAGAGGGGCCACTGTTGCTGTACGCCACTCTTTGGGTACATATCCTGTAGTAAGGCTGAGATTGAACAGTAGTTTTATGTTTGGGTTTAGCTCTTCTTGGAGTTCATGTAGGACGCAGCCCGGGACACCATCCTGTTCCATTGATGCTGTGTTTTTTTGCTTTGGAGAGGGCAGCTCTTACCTGAGCATCTGAGATGTCAGGGGGGCAGCACTCTGCTGGGATAGATATTTGCCCTTTTGGTGGAGAAGTTTGCGCTGAACCTGTCAGCTAGGATGTTGGCAATGTCTGTGGCTTCAGTGTATTTTTTGTCATTTTGGACTAATTCTGAGCATACCTGGGAATTCCCACCCAGGTTCCTAACATAACTAAAGAAAGCCTTGTGATTATCCTTAGTGTCCTGTGCAATTTTTCTCTCGAAGCTGGCCTTAGACGATTTTATGAGTGCCCGTAGTTTTTTGCTAATACTGATCAGAGATGCCTTCCCTTTTTGGGATTTTGCTCTATCATGTAGTAGCTTCCTCCTTCTATTGTATAGTTTTTTTTATGGCTGGGGTCCACCAGACAGGATGTCTGCCTTTGGAGAATTGGGTCTTGGTTTTATTTGGGATTGCATGATCCATGCATTCCTGAAGGTGTTCATAGAATGCATTTATAAAGGATTCTGCGGTCTGGGTCATATTTTCCACAGGCCCAGGGGCTTTGAAGGATTCCACCTCGGTTTTGAGGAGTGAGAAATGTGCTTTAGAGAAGTTTTTAACTGTGGTTTTCAGGGCAGGGGGTGGAGTCGGGATGTGAATATCCAGTGAGATTAGTTTATGGTCTGATCTTACCAGTGAGGGATACACTTCTGGTCTGGAGCATAGAGTCCCAATGGTGGTGATGATCAGGTCCAGTATGTTTTCCCCTCTTGTGGGAGTGGTATCAAGTTGTTCCATAGCACTTGAGTTTATAAATTCTAGGAACCTTTGGGCTAGGGTGTTGGAGCTAGAGTAATGCTCCCACTCTATGTTTGGGTAGTTGAAGTCACCCAATATAATGGTGTTTGGAGAGACCTTCATATTTTCCAGTGTTCTCAGGAAGGCCGAGTGAGGTTCCTGGGTTTGGGAGGGTGGTCTGTAGCAGGCTATAAACTGGAAGGCAGTTTTACCAACTGTTAGTTGCACATGGATAGTCTCTGATGCTTTGTGCTGTGCCACCAACCTGGAGGTGTGGGTATCTTTGACGAATATTGATACTCCACCTCCTTTTGTGGTTTGGTCCAAGTTTTGGGTCCAAAAAGCATGGTATGAGGTATAACCTGGTAGTGCTGGGGTGCTCTCAGGAGCCTTGAACCAGGTTTCTGTTACTGCACAGATATCGATGTTCTCCATACTAAGGAGAGTTTCGAGTGCATGCATCTTGAGGTTTAGACTTCTGGCGTTGAGTAGCATTACTCTTAGTTTCTTATCCATTGTGATTGTGGGTTTGTCTTTTGAGCCTTGCCTATAAAAGGCACTATGGGGGTAGCAAGAACCTTTGCCAATATCCGAAAGCCCAGGGGTGACAGGTGCAAGCCGTCCAGCATTGTGGCTTGTCGAGCATGTCATTCCAGGCTGACAGGCATTGGATCCCCTTTGAATGACACCAATACTTAAGCCAATTGTTGAAATTGATGATCTTGTCTTCATATTGTGGCATCATTCTTGGTGAGGGTAAGATGCTACTCAAGGTCAGGGTCATACCGGCCTGGGCTACATGCTCAGAGAGCTCCTCTATGTCTCTTTTCATGTAGGCCAGGGAGGTACGTCTCAGGTCATTCAAACCAGCATGGACAATGACTGAGTCATATGTGTACTTGCCTTGGAGTGACCTGAGTGCTTGTGTTATGTGGCAGATCCTAGTGCCTGACAGGCAGCTCACCGTGACCTTCTCCTTGTTCAGCCTGGTGAGCAGGACGTCAGTGTGCCTGACGATAGAGTCACCTATTACAAGTGTATCAGGTGTGTTGTTTAGCCTTAGGGGCTGTGACTGTTCAGCACACTGGCTTTGTGAGCTATGTGTTGCACGTGTTTTGTTTTGTGGTAGCGGTTGCTTGGGTGTCTGCTTTGGAGGTCTCTGCTGCTTAAGACATTGATACTGTACATGTACTATATAACATTTGTACAGGGGCTTTCATTACCACTTAAGACATTCATACTCTAAATATATTATATAACATTTGTACATGGGCTTTCATTACCACTTAAGACATTGATACTGTACATGTATTATATAACATTTGTACGGGGCTTTAATTACCACTTAAGACATTGATACTATAAATATATTATATAACATTTGTGCAGGGGCTTTCATTACCACTTAAGACATTGATACTGTAAATTTATTATATAACATCTGTACAGGGGCTTTAATTACCACATGAGACATTGATACTGTACATATATTATATAACATATGTACAGGGGCTTTAATTACCACTTAAGACATTGATACTGTACATATAATATATAACATCTGCACAAGGGTTTTAATTACTACTTAAGACATTGATACTGTACATATATTATATATCATTTGTACAGGGGCTTTAATTATCACTTGACATTGATACTGTACATATATTATATAACATCTGTACAGGGGCTTTAATTACCACTTAAGACATTGATACTGTACATATATTATATAACATTTGTACAGGGGCTTTAATTACTTCGTAAGGCATTGATACTGTACATATATTATATAACATCTGTACAGGGGCTTTAATTACGTCGTAAGGCATTGATACTGTACATATATTATATAACATCTGTACAGAGGCTTTAATTACTACTTAAGGCATTGATACTGTACATATATTATATAACATCTGTACAGGGGCTTTAATTTCCACTTAAGACATTGATACTGTACATATATTATATAACATCTGTACAGGGGTTTTAATTATCCCTTAAGACATTGATACTGTACATATATTATATAACATTTGTACAGGGGCTTTAATTACCACTTAAGACATTGATACTGTACATATATTATATAACATTTGTACAGGGGATTTATTTACCACTTAAGACATTGATACTGTACATATATTATATTACATTTGCACAGGGGCTTTAATTATCACTTAAGACATTGAGCTTTTCTCCCTTGGCCTCTGCTGAAAAAGGGTTTCAGCTCAGTCAGACATTCCTAGTCAACAAATGTAAGAATAAAATAAAATAAATAAATACATTTCTGTGATAACTCTTTCCAAGGCTTTGCATATGAGACTAGTGAGAGGAATTATGGGTCTGTAGTTCCTAGGGTCTGTAGATGGCTCACCTTTGTGCAGAGGGATGACTGTTGCTGTTCTCCATATATGTGTCATGAATCCTGTTTGGAAGCTACAGTTAAACAGCAATTCCAGAAGGCCTGGTATATCACCTAACTTATAAAAGTTACTTTGAAACCTACTACTTAAAGAATGCCACCAATATAAAAATAGTTTATGCTGAAAAGTTTGAATTTTATACTTCTTTAGTCACTATCTCTACATTAGTATGAATACTTGTTTGAAATTTGAGGATATAATTTGACTCTATCAAAAAGCTTAGGTTCTTCATGCTGGACGTTACAGTGCAAACTTCTACAGCTCCATGGGAGGGAATGAGTTAATATACCTTTTGCTTAACAAAGTTTTCATCAATTTCTTTCCCTACTTTTCTCTTTGTGGTGTTTATTTCTTGTTATTAAAGGTGATCCTGACAATGTCACCTGATGTCAGCACACTGGTAGCCTCTGATGATAATGATGGCAATGAAGGGGCACAGTCTAGGGGTTCAGGGGGTCAGTCTGACACTGATACCGTGGATGCCACTTCCCCTGCTCATATTTTGGACACAGGCAGTATGCCTTCATATACCCATGGCACTGAAACCTGTGATATAGGACAGCTTGTGGGTGACACAGCTGATCAGAGTAGTGTGGTTATTCCTGTTGCAGAGATGGTTGCTTCTGTCTTTAGCCATTGAGAAGGTATGGTACCATGCAGGAGGGCTGCTAAAAGTGCTGGGAGGAGGCCTGTTGCCAACCCTCCTCCTGAAGCTGATGTGTCATTAGGTGCTACAATACATATGTGGAGGGCTGAAATGAATGCACAGACATGTTCCACCAGGGCATCAGAAAAGATAGTGTGAATACTAAATGTCACGTATTCTGACATGTGTGACTCCCTTAAGTGTGTACAACTCCTTGGACAGATTGAATGAGACACTGGATCTGGCAGTATGTTTGATGGAATGTCTACTGGGAGATAATGGACATCCATGTGGCTGGAGAGCTGCTACACCTTCTGTTGTTAGCAGATGTGGCCATGCCAGATCACACTCCTGCAGTGGCAGTACTTCCCTGCTCCATCTCTGATTGTTATGTCCACGCCCAGTTGTGGTGGGCCACGGGTTCATGGTCCTGGATGCAGTCATGAAGAGAGCTCATCCAGCAGATGTTGCTCATGTTCAAGCTGCATCTTGACGTCTAGCCAGGGTCATGGGAGTAGTAGTCCAACTCATGGCAGAGGTAATTGTCATGGTCGAGCATGACGATGGACTGACTACTCTACCATGCATGGCTCACACATGTCTCAGATGCTCACATATGTCTCAGATGCAAGGATGTAGTGCTGGCACAGTGCTTGAGTGAGTTCATGCATACACACACACACACACACACACACAAAAACAATTCACTTGCCTGTACCACCTCTCAGAAATGCAAGCTATCTGAACAGTATAGTTGAGTGGTGTACATCTCACTGGCCCTGACCCCTGTATACTTTAATAATCTAAACAGCATTGTTGAGTGCTGTACATCTCACTGGCCCTGACCCAAGTATACTTTAATAATCTAAACAGCATTGTTGAGTGGTGTACATCTCACTGGCCCTGACCCCTGTATACTTTAATAATCTAAACAGCATTGTTGAGTGGTGTACATCTCACTGGCCCTGACCCAAGTATACTTTAATAATCTAAACAGCATTGTTGAGTGGTGTACATCTCACTGGCCCTGACCCCTGTATACTTTAATAATCTAAACAGCATTGTTGAGTGCTGTACATCTCACTGGCCCTGACCCCTGTATACTTTAATAATCTAAACAGCATTGTTGAGTGCTGTACATCTCACTGGCCCTGACCCAAGTATACTTTAATAATCTAAACAGCATTGTTGAGTGGTGTACATCTCACTGGCCCTGACCCAAGTATACTTTAATAATCTAAACAGCATTGTTGAGTGGTGTACATCTCACTGGCCCTGACCCCTGTATACTTTAATAATCTAAACAGCATTGTTGAGTGGTGTACATCTCACTGGCCCTGACCCAAGTATACTTTAATAATCTAAACAGCATTGTTGAGTGGTGTACATCTCACTGGCCCTGACCCCTGTATACTTTAATAATCTAAACAGCATTGTTGAGTGCTGTACATCTCACTGGCCCTGACCCCTGTATACTTTAATAATCTAAACAGCATTGTTGAGTGCTGTACATCTCACTGGCCCTGACCCCTGTATACTTTAATAATCTAAACAGCATTGTTGAGTGCTGTACATCTCACTGGCCCTGACCCAAGTATACTTTAATAAATGCATGTGTCTTATTCACACATACTCACTTCACTGAGGGCAGCCTTGCCCTGCTGCCACTGCCTTCCCCAACCACCCAATGCAAATGATGATGAAGACCATGCCCTGTCCTCTGCACACGTCTTTGTGACTCAGTTTCACATGTATGTCTGAGGCACATAGTACATAGCTACTGCTTGCTTTCTCACAAGTTTTCATATATAGATATGTATTGCAGAAGAAAAAAAGTTTTGATTTCTTGTTTCTTCTCATTTATGAATGATATATAATTGTTGAACCTCATTGTACTTCATTTACTACTGTAAGTAATGCAGTCAAAGCAGTAGATACTTCAATTTTGCTTATTGCTATACGTACGCAAATGACGGTATAACTGACCTGTCCCATGGTTTGCAGACAGTGGTTAAGTGAAATTCCTGATGCACAGTTTTGGATAGAATACATAGCTGTATATTGTAAACATTGTTCATGTAAGATATTACTGACATAAATGTATGCCTCAGACAAATGCTCTTCTTAGGGACATACACATATTTCCATATGAGACTACTCGGTTATGTAACCTTTTTTTTCTTACAGGTTCAAAACTTACTTTTTCATTAAAGCAGGTTCAAGTTGTGCCCTTGGGGCACCAGTGCCTAATCTGCATCCCCCACTAGATGGTCATGTGGAAAGTTACCCCTAGCAAACATTGTATAAAGCTCTCAGGTGTGCTATATGTGTGAGTTGTGAGAACTGCCTGGGTTAGCCGCACAGACAATGTATGTGATCCCTTGGACATTAAAGACGACCTGACAGTTTATAGTGGCATCTTTTTCTGTCGATGTTCCTCCTTCCCTTCTTACCAGGTGGGATGCTACTTTATGTGTGTGCAGTCTGTGACCCCCAACACGTCAGGGAAGTATGCTATTGCTTAAAACTTCAACATGGTTCTTGCTTTCTCCTGTGGGGTGTGTGGGAAACAGATATGATCCCTTGTATGTTGTAGCATTGTATTTAGAAACTGATGTAATATTCTAGAGGCTGATGTCCATGACAGCCCTAATATATCCCCTGTGGGTCTTTGGAAAGTACTAGTAGCTAGCGTACATAATGCTACACATACCATTGTTTCCACTGGGAATGTAGGATGGGTACCCCACAATTTCCCTGGGGCCTGAGGTGGGGGGGGGCAAAAGTTGCATAGCTTCTCTAGTGTTTCCCTATCCACCCTGTATTGATCATTGATTTCTCTGTCATGCACTCTATAATAAATCAAACTTGGTCTAAACAATCGTCTCCTGCTTGCCTGAGGTCTGGCAGCAGCAGTACCTTGATTTAAAGCCTGATGTACATCCAGCATAATGAAAACAGCAGCCCCCCCAACATTTTTTATGGCTGTATTCCAAAGTGTTTTGTGGAGGAGGGCAGTAGCGAGCATTGAGGAGGAATAATTTTTATAGCTTTCTGGATAGCTCTGCCATGGTGGATTATTGGTTATTATACCATGATCCCCCCAAAACATGCACGCTGATTGGCCAGCGTGCCCGTTGTAAATCGAGTTATACTAATGGAAAAAGGTCCGGTCGCCCGGAATTTTTTCCATTAGTATAACTCGATGAAACATTGTCTCGCTATGTTAAATGGGTTTAACATAGCGAGACAGCTTTAAAATAAGCAACGGAGATCTCCGTTGCTTATTTTAAAGCTGTCTCGCTATGTTAAACCCATTAACATAGCGAGACAGTGTTTTAAAAGCAGAGAAAGCAAGATCTCCGTTGCTTTTTTATGTTCGCTATGTTAAATGAGTTTAACATAGCAAGACAGTTTTAAAATAAGCAGCGGAGATGTCCGTTGCTTATTTTAAAACTGTCTCGCTATGTTAAACTCATTTAACATAGCGAGACAAAAAAGCAAGGGAGATCTTGCTTTCTCCATTGCTTTTGCCCACAGCTCTGATGTACGCGCGCAGTACATCAGAACTGCCGCGGATGCCAGACATCTGCGGAAGGGCAGTAAACAGGCATTATACTATGCCATTATTTAAGAAAAGTAATAGTTTCTTTTCTTAAATAATGTCATGGTATAATAGCAATAACCCACTTCTGGGTGTGGGTAATGCTAAATTTACCCACGGTTGGCTTTGTTTGGTCCCTCGGGCTTCGCCCTCGGGACCAAACCACGCCAACCGTGGGTAAATTTAGCATTACCCACACCCAGGCGTGGGTTATTGCTATAATTATCATGTAATTTGGCTTTAATGGTGTGATTTGCATATTCTGCCATGTTCCTTTGTTTTGAGGCTCTACACAACTTGCACAGCCATTTAATGAATACCAAACCACCACCACCAACATGAAAGCAGCACGTATTGTAGCTGTTAATGAATCCAGACCCATGTGTGGCTTATATAAAAAAAATAAATAAATAAAACTATTTTCGGCAAGTGCCATGGGATCCTTTACATCCACCTGTGCTTCCTCAGCTCACACAGAGGGGACCTTGGTTTATCATCTCATCCAAATGATGATGCTGTGTAATGATTTACTTACTTATTTGTTTGACTAAATGGTTTACTTGTGTTCGTTATTATGATGTGACAGAATATATCAGCTGCTAATGAATTTTTCTGAGTTTAATTCTGTCAGTCTGCAGGTGCATGCCGAATGTTTCAGATGAACTTGCTCATCCAGGGAGCAGTACTGTGTTATCAGTAAGAAACATCTCTTGTGTTTAACAGGTTTGACCTAATTAAAATAAAACGAAACAGAGAATGTGTTTGTCATGTGACACAGTAGCATGCGGTCTGACATTTGTGTGCACTGCATTTTCAATAGCAAACAACACCAGAAAAGATAAAAAAATGCTTTTTTTTACCTAGCAAATGTAATGTTGAGCAACTCATGTCGCACATCTTCAAATGCCAGAAGCAGATGCAAGGATATCATGTGACTTGTTTTGTGGTTACATAGTAGCTAGAGTATAGTTCATCTCCAGGCCATCCATCTGCATGTTTGCTACATAACTGTTTGCTGTCATTGTGTGGCTGCCTATGCAAAGTCTTAGGAAGTGGGAAATAGGCCATGGGATTTAAAGAGGGTTCTACCTCAAAGGATGTAGATGCAAGCAAATGAATGAAAAAGTATATATGACTAAATCCACAAATATCTATATCATCAACACACAGGCATGGCCTTAATAGGGAGGCTGGAATTTTTTATTGCTCAGTAAATCTTTCATCTCTGTCTTTCTGCATTTTCAGAGTGAATGCATACAGTCTCCTTTTTCAGAGATAAAAACCCATTTATGAGTATTTGATTTATCAAAATATAACTTACAGGTCATTTCATAGCAAGGTGTGGTGTGAGCTCACACATACTTTTTATGGTCATCTTTTCACAATAGGAAAGATTTTAGCCTTATTCTCTGGCAACAATCAGTGACCACAGACTTATGTTTTGGTGTAGTGATAAACTGTCATAAAACTGACATTTAAGAGTTGAATGGAAAACATGCAATAGGAAACAGGGCTACTGTGAAATCCAGGAACAAAATAAATAAAAGCAAACTTTATTTTTATATGTTTTCATTCTTGCCTAATTCTGTGCAGTGGAAAAGACAGATTTCAGGTTATCGTCATTTTGACAGGTTAAAGTTCATTGCTGGGATTATTTTGTGAAAACCCACCACTCTTGTAAGTGTCTTCCCCACCAATGGAACAGACCCTCCTCCCCCGAAGATGAAGCAGTGTGTTGCATTATCTTCTTTCAAATGAGACCTGAATAATTGGATGGGAATTCAGAAATTGCCTGAGATGTTTGGCATAGCCCTCCTGAAGAAGGGAGGTACAGTCTATGGTGGGAACTGGTAAGGCACAATGATCACATGACTTGGTAACCTTGATCTTCCTATTATTCATGTGCAAACATGCTCTGCATTCCCGTCATTCCTGTCACCTTTGTAAGATTCCTCATTTAATATAGCTTTCCCCTTATAGTGCTTATGAAGATATTAATACACTGCTGTACATATCTACTGGGACATACAGAAGCACTGCATGACACCTACAAGGTAAGAAAACGTTTATGAGCAAATTATACTTAGAATAAACTTTCAGGGATTCCATAGTTCCAACCATATTCCTAAATGCTATGTAAAATTACAGATAAGCTCTGTTGTTTTGGTATCACAGCCTCTGCTTTGTTACGAATGTAAGGCAGAAGGTTTGTGATGATGTGAGCTGAATATAAGGATGGAAAACAGAGTGCCATGTGTAGGCTTGAGCTTCATGTCAAGACATATGAACAAAAGGCTGGTAGAGCAAAACACGTTGCATGTCTTCATATGCAAGCAGCAGCCAAAAGGACTAATATCATAGGACATATTTTGTGGACAAAGTAACTAGACAGTCCAATAAATGACCTAGCTTTCCATTAATTATTTTACAGATAGATGTTCTATGAGAACAGTCTGTATCTACTTTAGATTAGAGTCTTTAAGCCAGTGATTGCAGTTCACAGTTGCACTGCATGTTTGCTGTTTAAGTGGTCTAACTGTTGTTATTAAGCCCTGGTTTCATTTTCGTGTACCAGGTATATTTCAGACTAGTTCAGGACTTATTTTGCAGTGGGGAAGTTCCACGCCAGTCACTTCAAAGATAAGGGTCTGTGAATTCCACAGAAATTCACCATTCAAAGACAATCACAAGGCATTTTAGTTATGTTCGTAATCTCAAAAGCACAAAGCAGAAATGCTGTGAGCTGAATGAGAACAATGTTACATACACTGAGGCTAAAAAGATATAGCAAACATACTCACTAATAAATTTAGCTTTAACTTTACCTGTTTCTCCCCTCCACCTGTCCCTTAAGATGTTTCTTAAACTGGCACACCTCCAGCTAACCCACAAGACCAAGCCCTAAAAGTGTTATCAAAAGCTAAAAACACTGCATTGATGGGTCCAGCAAAATCCCCTGGGTGAATCTGAAATAGCATGAAGCATGATTTAGCCACACCCCTTAGAACACTGGTCAATCTCTGCCTCCATACAAGTTTTATACCAAATGAATAGAGAACAGCTACAGTCATTCCACTGCATAAGTGAGGTCTTGCACAGACCCAAGCAATTACAGACCCATAAGTGTGACCAACCTCATATGCAAAGCCATGGAAAGACTTAAATCAATCAGGACATAAGGAGCCTCCAAATACTGGACCCTTCTCAGTTTGGATTCATCAAGGGCAGGTCATGCTTACACAACCTGGTGGATTTTTATTTGAAAAGGTCACCAAAGCAGTGGATGAAGGCAAAACAGTACATGAGCATACCTCAACCTGATCAAAGCTTTTAGCACAATCCCCCATCCCCAGCATGTAGAAAAGCTAAATAAACTGGGAGTGAACCCCTCTGTCACCTGCTAGATTGCCAACTGGCTCACAGATAGGATGCAGATAATCAAAATAGGGGAACCGACCTCCACAAAGAGACCAGTAAATTCTCCCATGGTTCTGTGCTGGGAACCTTCATGTTTGGCATTTATTTTTCTGAACTAAAAGCCAATATCAAAGGGCTCTGGCTAAATTTGCAGATGAGTGCAAGCTAGGAGCAGTCATTGAATCCCCATGACTTAACCATCCTACAGGAAGGTTTGCCTCAAATAAATAACTGATGCCAAAATCATGGACTGAAACTAAATACCAGAAAATACATTATGGTGTCCTTTGGGAAGTCATCTACCCCAGGGAACTACCACATTGAGAATACTCCTATAGGAATTGACCCAGTTGTTCAAGACTTGGGAACTTATGTGGAAAGTGACCTAACCTTTGACCAACATGTATCTATTGTTTTAAGGAAACCCTTCTATATTGCACAGCTTATAAACTAAGGGGGTGTGTCTGGATCTAGGGATGCCATTGTTCCTCCCTTTACTCAGCCTACATTAGGCTAATCATTGAATATAATGCCCCCTTTGACATATATCTGTCCAGTCACATCCAGTAACTGTAACCCTCACAGAGATACCTTGCTAAAAGGATTGTCTTTCGGCTTTTCCCGGTTAGGGGTCGCCACAGCGGAACTCCGGTCTGCTAATGATTGGCAGTAGATTTTTACATGCTGAGTTACCGGCCCTGATGCACAACCTTCAACGAAGGTACACCCATTCACGCATGACTCCACACAGAAGACGCTCTAGCTAAGAATTGAATGGGACAATGTCTTATTTTGAGGCGACAATGCTACCGCAGTACCAAAAGGATACATGGCCTAAACAACATGTCGTGCATGGACTGACTCAAAGCCCTGTCACTATACTCTGTATCCTACAGAATGATAACAGGTGACCTGTGTCTGGCATATAAGACATCCTCCAACCCATTGTTGATGGATTTACTGCACATCAGCAAGTTAAATGGCATCAGAAATACTCAGTCCAGGGATCGAAATCTCTTCTGCAACATTAACAGAACAGTTTGGATGAACAGGTATATCTCTTGGAGGATACCACTGCTGTGGAACAGACTTGCCATCCAAATAAAACAAAGTTCATCCCTGTCCATATTCAAGCACAACTTAGATCTATGGATAGGAAACAGAAAGTTTTCATCCAAAAACGAAATGAGATAGAAAACTTACTTTATTTCTAAAACAGCAAACAAAGCTTTCAAGAGTGTCCCTTCCTCAGTGTTACTTAATACATTTTAAATTAAAAGTATTCACATTATATAGTCAAAGCAGACAAGACACCACATGACACAGCCAACCCATGAAAAAACAATACATGTCATGTTTTATAATGGTGTTTTATAATAAGTTTTAAACATCTATATAACAGAAGTATAATTATGTTTTAAATATAGTAGTATGACTTTAACAACTTGATTGATTTTTTATGTATTGCTTTTTTCATAGGTTGGCTGTGTCATGTGGTGTCTTGTCTGCTTTGACTATATAATGTGAATACTTTTAATTCAAAATGTATTATGTAACACTGAGGAAGGGACACTCTCAAAAGCTTTGTTTTCTGTTTTAGAAATAAAGTAAGTTTTCTATCTCATTTCGTTCTTGGATGTTACATTGGCTCTGAATAGAGAAGATTAAAACCGTGGTTGGAATATATATTTCTTAAACAGAAAGTTTTCCCCAGGACTGACCGCTGTATGGACACAGACAACTACTAAATGCTTTATCCCATGCATGGGTCCCCTCAAATTATATATGGGATGATCCTAGTTATTCTCATTATGGCTAATATATAATTGATGGCCAATCAATAACCAAATGGGATAGGTTATTTTGTGTACAAAAAGGGAAATTGGCTAGGTTTATACTGGCCCACAAGGGCAGCTAGCCTAGTAGTCACCTATGAGCCTATGAGAATCAGCTGCAGGTGAAAGGTCAAAGGTAAGACCTAAGATTATAGTCATGTCAAAAACGATATCAAGGGATTAGCTGCCCACAAAGATGGCAGTTTCAGGTCAGCTCTGCAAACCTATAAAATCAAATCAAGAAAGCAAGTTCAATATTATTTTAATTAATTATTTATCAACTTGTTTGTCTATGTTTTCTGGGAAAGTCTGACTGGGCAGAACCTGTTTTAGGGGAGGCCAGGGAAGAAAAGCTCCACAAGCAAGTTACATTCATTTTTACCTAAGATTAAAAACCTTAGAATATACAGTGTATATAAGAATACATATTAGCACAGATAGGACACATAACTGCAAGTAGGAACATGTCATGAAATTTATACAGCCCTGGTTGAAGTTCACCATTGTTAATATCATTTAATGGCATATATGTATAAATGTTTTACATCACTGAGATCATTTAAAAGCATATAGGTAACTGATTGGATGGGATGATAGTATTTTGTAACCTGATATTGGTTGAGAGAGAAATAATAGTCACTAGACCTACTAAACAAAAGTTAGAGGGATCAAAATAATTGGAAGTTTAAAGATTGTGGAGAGAAATATGGAAGCGAGTGACAAATGTCTAAGTAAAGAGAAATAAGAGAACAGGAAATCAATTTAATTGTCTATTGAAGTAGATAAAAATACAAGTTTTCAGACTAGGGTGAAACTGTATGGTGAGAGATGTTATAGGACAAAAGTGGTGTGTTATGTAAGTATTAATGGCAGAGAGCAGAAGGTAGCATATAATTGTAAGAGGATGTTAGCTTAGCTATGAGGTGTTTACACATAGTAGTAAGAGGTTGTTAGCTTGGGTAGGGATTGCATTACCTATGAGGTGTGTACACATAGTAATAAGAGGATGTTAGCTTGGGTAGAGAATACATTACCTATAAGGTGTGTATAGGTAGAAGTAAGAAGATGTTAGATTGGTAGGGAGTATATTACCTATGAGGTGTGTACATAGAGTAATATGAGAATGTCAGCTTAGGTATAGATTACATTACCTATGAGGTGTGTACACATAGTAGTAAGAGGATGTTAGCTTGGGTAGGAAGTACATTACCTATGAGGCGTGCAGACATAATAGTAAGAGGATGTTAGCTTTGGTAGGGAGTACATTACCTATGAGGTCTGCACATGTAGTAGTAAGAGGATGTTAGCTTGGATAGGGAGTATATTACCTATGAGGTGTGTACACTTAGTAGTAAGAGGATGCCAGCTTGGTTGGGGAGTACATTACCTACGATGTGGGTACACATACTAGAAAGTGGATGTTAGCTTGTGTATGGAATACATTACCTATCAGGTGTGTACATATATCAGGAAGAGGCTGTTAGCTTGGGTAAGGAGTACATTACCTATGATGTTTGATGTATGTACATATAGCAGGAAGAGGATGATAGCTTGGGTAGGGAGTACATTACCTATGAGGTGTGTACATGTACCGGTAAGGGGAAATCAGCCTGGTTAGGGAGTACATTACCCATGATGTGTGTACATGTAGTAGTAAAGGGACATTAGCTTGGGTAGGGAGCACATTACCTTTGAGGTATATACACATTGTAGTAAGAGGATGTGAGCTTGGGTAGGACGTAAATCACCTATGAGGTGTGTACACATAGTAGTAAGATGATGTTAGCTTGAGTAGGGAGTACATTGCCTGTGAGGTGTGTACACATAGTAGTAAGAGGATGTTAGTTTGAGTAGGGATTACATTACCTATGAGGTAGTGCATGTAGTAGTAAGAGGATGTTAGCTTGGGTATAGAGTACATTACCTATGAGGTGTGTACAGATAGTAGTAAGAGGACTGTCAGGCCCCAGGATCCGTCACATAACACAAGCACTCAGGTCGCTCCAGAACAAGTACAAATATGACTATGTCATTGTCCATGTTGGTGTAAATGACCTGAGACGTACCTCCCTGGACTACATGAAAAGAGACATGGAAGAGCTCTCTGATCACGTAGCCCAGGTCAGTATGACCCTGACCCTGAATAGCATTTTGCCCTCATCAAGAATGATGCCACTGTATAAAGAAAAAATGATCAATTTCAACAATTGGCTAAGTTTCTGGTGTCATTCTAAGGGGAGCCAGTATCTGTCCACCAGGGATGACATGCTCGATAAGCCATGTTGCTTCGCAACAGATGGCTTACACCTGTCAGCCTTAGGCTTTTGAATACTGGCCAAGGCTTTTTCCACCCCCATAGTGCCTTTTTTAGGCAAGGCTCAAAAGACAAACCCACCACCGTAAATAGCACAAGTAACCAAAAACTGAGGGTAATGCTACTCAATTCCAAAAATCTAAACCTCGAAATGTATGCAGTCGAGGCACTGCTCAGTATGGAGAACATTGATATCTGTGCAGTAACAGAAACCTGGAATACTGAAACAGGTAACTGCAAAAACAGGAATGCAGGCAAGAGGGCTTGAGGCATGCATACAGTAATAGTAGGCTGGAATGAAACTGGTAACCAATATAGGAATAATAAAAACACTTTGCAAACCAGCAGAATTTTTGGTCACAAGCCTTGGGGTACAACCTGAGGCAGGGTCTTCCCAGGGTGAATTACAGGAACTTGAACAGGTATTAGTATCGGACCCACAACAACCCAGTGTGGAGAAAAACTTTGAACTGGTATACAATAGCCAAGGTGACTTTAACATTTTTAATTCTTCCACACTGAAAGTGAGCATTGAGCTAGTGGATTTATTAGCGAAAGGATTAACCTTTGTTCCATCTCACAAAGCCTCCTTTGCTGAAACTATAATTGACTTAAAATTATTCACAAGGAAGCTTAACTTTAGTTACTTGTTTGGGGCTAGACATCAACCTCAGAATCCGTTCTATGTACGTAGTACCTATTGTCCCCCACTACACCTGACATTAACAATGTTTGAACATGTTTGTGAAATGGACTTATTCAATTGCATTTGTGTACAAAATCAAAGTAAAGGGAAGGGTCACAGCGCTACTAACGAAGAAGAACTAGCACTTAATTTGGTTCAACAGGCACTGGTGAGGGTGATGCAACCTGACAAGGGTGGAGGACTGGTTATAATGAATAATGATGAATATGTCAAAATAATGGAAAGGATAGTAATGACTGAAGCAGACACGGAGGTGTCCCATAACAAATGAAATATTGCTTATGGGAGAATTCATGCTAACTTAGAAGTACTGTTTATTGAAGCAAGGATTGACATGGATCTATACAGTTTCTTATGTATGCCAGCACCTAGAATTCCAAGATCCACAAGAGTGTCTCAGACCCACCAATGAGACCTCTTGTGGATTCCAGGAATAGCATCACTTACCCATTAGCCAAATATATTGACGATTTTTTGCAGAAATATGTAAAATTACAAAAACAGATCTGCAAGGACTCATGGTCCTTTTTAAGGAGTATACAGGATTTACAGTTTAATGAGGGCTTCAATTTCCTAACTAAAGACGTTAAAGATTTGTACACGTCCATCTCACATGTTGAGGGTGTAGAACAGCTCAGCCTGTTACTGCTAGAATTGGAGGCCCCTAGAAGTTTAATTTCTCTGCTCACTGAACTGTTGGACATAGTGTTCCCTAATAATTATATTACCTTCAAAAACAGTTTTTTTTGCACAGTCCATCGGCGTAGCAATGGGCTCCCTGTGTGGAGCCAGCTTCGCCAACCTAGTGATGGCTTCTTGGAAAAGGGAGTTTATTTTAAATGTACCTGAAATTAGAAGTCAAATACACTTTTATACAAGATACCTGGAAGATATCTTTATGTTGTTTAAGGGTGATGAGGTGGAAGCTAAAAATCTAGTGACATACCTCAAAAATACCACTAGTTTTTTCAGTTCACACATACTTTCCACATGGCAAGAATAGCTTACCTGGATGTTGACTTAAAAATGGACCTAATTAATGGTTGCTATACAGCTTGTATTTTCAGGAAAGATACCTACTCAAAAGCTTTTTTACATTTTGACAGTTGTCATCCACTATTTCAAAAGCGTTCAGTGGTAAAAGGCCAACTGGTACGAGCAGCTCAGATGGTTTCCACACAAGAGGAGTTTTTACTAGAATGTAATCAACTTCAGGACATGTTTATCAAGAGGGGATACCCTCTACCTATGGTTAGGGAACTGGTAAGAGAAGTACAAAACAAGAGGCACAGGGGCATGTACCAACCTATCCTGGGGTTAGAATTAATGAGGAACAAATGGAAATCAGCCAAGTTCGGATGGTTCATGATGATGCTCCTTTAGTAGGGTCCACTTTTATTAGTACTTTTAGTAGCAATCATCAAGATGTCAAAGACATCATTAATAAGAATTGGGATTTAATAGTCCTTGACCACAATTTATATGCTAAATTGAAGCCCCCCCCCCCCCAGAATAGTTTTTAGACCCAGCAGGAATTTAAAAAGCTTATTACAGACTAGGAAGACCTGCGATGGTGGTGCTGCGGTAGCATTGTCACCTCATAGTAAGACGCTGTCCGGTTCGATTCTCAGCTAGAGTGTCTTCTGCGTGGAGATGCATGAATGGGTGTACCATCGCTGAAGGTTGTGCATCATGGATGGTAACTTGGCATGTAAAAATCAACTACCAGTCATTAGCGGACCGGAGTTTCGCTGTGGCGACCCCTAACCGGGAAAAGCAGAAAGACACAAACAATTACAGACTAGGAAGGAAGACAGTTTAGGAAGCAAGAGGAAAGGGATGATAAAGTGTAGCAGGTGCCCCCAATGCCCCTTCATGGAGATCGGGGTCAACTTCTCGATCAGAGGAGTGCCCTATGCGTCAAAGGGAAAATTTGACTTTAATACTAGAAGTATAGTCTATTTGGCCCAATGCCAAGCCTGCCCAGCTTTTTATATTGGGAAGTCGGACATGAAACTAAAAGAAAGGTTTTACAAACACCTTTACAGCATCAGAAAGGGTTTATGAACACCTTTACAGCATTAGAACATCAAAGCAGAAAAATGCTCTGGCTGGACATGTGAGTGCTGTTTCATTACCCTCTTTTAAATTTAGAGTGATTGACCAGGTTATGAGTGATGGAAGGGGTGGCGCTAGTTCATTATTCCTAGAAAAACTGGAATTAATATGGTAACTTCGTACTAGGGCCTGCTACCCGCCAGAACTGAATGAAGTTTATTCCATATCTTGAATCCTTAAACTAAAGAGTTTAATAAGATGAATACATATCTTATTCACTTCAGCCTGCAAGAAAGGTTTCACATTTTTGCTTAAACAGGGTATGTTAAATATGTATCTAAATAGTCAAAAATTTACATATTTGTTTAGTTATGTATATACATGTTTATGCATACACATGGTTTTTCACATTCACAGTTGTTATCTATACATGAATGTGTCTGCATTTAGAGTTGTTTATGTGAATATGTACACTCTTACTCCACCTTTTATCATATTCACTGGACGTCCTTTACAGAATTGTTTTCTCTGCTCCAGCCTTTATAACTTTTTAGCTTGATGGTTTTAAATTCAGACAACATGGGGCTAATATAAGTGTTTTATTATATATTTCTTCATCCTACTTTTTAGAACTGGCATTATTAACTACTACTGAAAGCTATTTAAGATTGTAATACTTTTTCACACTGTGGTAAAGTATTTTATTTTATACTGTTTTCAATTTTACACTTCATTCTTGACTTCTCACTTTTTACTGTTATCTTAACTATTGGTTTTAATGTTAGCATGGTTTTTAAATATTTCTGAATATACTTTTAAAAGGTCTTTTAAGAGTGTTTTCGAACTGATGAGCTATATTTATGTTTACACATATACAAATACATTTACTGCATACATACTTGTTTTACAAGAAGCTGGATTTTTAAAGAAGCATACAATGGGTTAATTGTTCTTTCCTGCTTACCTTGGGGGCGGGTTTGTCTTTTGCTTGGAGGAAGTTGATGTGGCTTGAATTTGTATTTACTGTTTGAAACATTCTTGTTGCAACTGTCTGATAAAGTCTCACTAAGGGGTGAGACGAAAAGCGCTTTATTGTTACTGTTTTTTATTGTTTTTATCATTTGTTTGAAGCAAAGTCTGAAGAATAAACTTTGGAAACTACTACTGTGTGCATGCCTCAAGCCCTCTTGCCTGCATTCTTGTTTTTGCAGTAACAGAAACCTGGTTTAAGGCTCCAGAGAGCACCCCAGCACTACCAGGCTATAACGCATACCATTCTTTTCAGCCACAGAACCCAGACCGAAAGACAAAAGGTGGGGGTGTATCCATATTCATCAAGGATACTCACACCTCCAGGTTACTGACACAGCACAATGCCTCAGAGATCATCCATGTGCAACTAGCAACAGGCAAAACTGCAATTCAGATTGTTGCTTGCTACAGATCACCCACCATGAACCAGGACCCCCATTCCGCATTTCTGGAGACACTGAAAAATATAAAGGTCCTACCAAATGCCCTAATATTGGGTGATTTCAATTATGCAAACATTAACTGGGAGAACAAGTACTAACCCCCTTGCCCAATGCTTCCTAGAATTTATAAACTCGAATGCCCTGGATCAACTGGTCAACACCCCCACCAGAGGTGACAACATATTGGACCTGGTCATCACCAACATGGGCGACTGGTGTTCTACACCAGAGGTCAAACCCTCGCTGGTTAGATCAGACCATAGACTAATCCCTCTGGATATCCACATTCCAACACCACCCCCAATCAAGGAAACCACCGTGAAAATTTTTTCAAAAGCAAACTTCACGTTACTTAAGACTGAGGTGGGAAGGTTCACAGTCCCCATGCTAAAGGACAACACTGTCCAAGCTGCTGAATCCCTTACAAAGGCACTCTATGAGCACCTGCAAGAATGCATGGATTGTGCTATCCCAAGCAAAACCAAGACTCACTCCTCCAAGAAAAGGAAACCAGTCTGGTGGACCCCCTACCATAAACAAGCTATACAATAGAAGTAGGAAACTAGTACAGAAAAGAGTAAATCCCAAGAAGGAAAGACATACCTGATCAGTATCAGCAAGAAACTATGATCCCTCATAAAATCATCCAAGGCTAGCTTCGAAAGAAAAATTGCCAAGGACTCCAAAGATAACCACAAAGTGTTCTTTAGCTATGTCAAGAACCTAAATGGAAACTCTCAGATCTGCTCTGAGTTAATGCAGAATGGCACAAAATACACTAAACCGACTGATATTGCCAACATTCTAGCAGACAGGTTTAGTACAAACTTCACCCCCCTCTCACCCCCTAAAGGGCCCATAACCATACCAGAAAAATGTAGAGCCCTGACAATCACTGACACAGGTTAAAGCAGCGCTATCCAAAGCCAAAAACACAGCTTCAATGGGACCAGATGGTGTCCCAGGCTGTGTCTTACATGAGCTCCAAAATGAACTAACTCCTTACCTAAACACACTGTTCAGACTCAGACTCTCTACAGGCTATGTACCCATAGAGTGGCGCACAGCAACAGTTATACAACGGACCCTGGGAACTATCACCCTATAAGCCTGACTAGCCTGGTCTGCAAGGCTATGGAGTGCATCATCATGGAATTCATTAACAGAGACATTGGGAAACATCAAACATTGGACCCTACCCAGTTTGGCTTTGTTAAGGGCAGATCATGCCTCCTAAACCTGGTGGACTTCTTGGATTACAATTGGTAATTAAAACAATTATTAATTAAAACAAAAAGTGGAGGCAATAACACTGTGTGCAAAACCATCGTAAACACATAAAACAATGTGTTCAAAAAATTGAACACATGGTTTAAACTATTCTAAAACCCACATATATTAAATAACTGTTAATTGTATAAAAAAAAAAATATATAGAACAGCTATGGTAAAAAGGCCATACATAAAAAGTTACCAGCAGGTAAAAAAACACCTTGATGTATTACAATACATACGTGTTATACAATTCAATTTAAATACACATTTTACATGTAAAAATGTATAAAGAAGCATAAAAGTCAATAGCATGTATCTGAACAACAAATTCATGTTCCCACAAAGTAAAAGGATACACACCTTCAAAGTTGCCTTGGAGAAAGTATATGTTTCAATGTAATGTGTGTAACTTCTGTCCTAATATGGCCACATTACCAATTATAATTTTGATTTTGATTTTAAATTGCATTAATTAAGTGTGGTCCTATCACATGTAGGACAGGGTTATTTAAACAGCAGCTGAGAATATTTGTTTGTCTGCAGAAGTCCTACTATTTAGTGGGATGAAAAGCGCTTTACAAGTATTGTGTTTCATTAAATAAATTGCCTTTGCTTCAAGAACAGCATTTATATTTGTTGCATTCATGTGTTGGAGTACCTCAGTGCAATTCTCAGCATTTTTTGTGTTTTGCTAGGCTTATAGATGCCCTTGGGCAGATAGCCTAGTACTTACCTATGAATCTAAGAACCTATGTTAGCTTGGGTAGGGAATGCATTACCTATGAGATGTGAACACATAGTAGTAAGAGGAGGTTAGCTTGGGTACGTAGTACATTATCTATGAGGTGTATACACATAACAGTAAGAGGATTTTAGCTTGAGTAGGGAGTACATTACCTATGAGGTGTGTGCACATAATAGTAAGAGAAAGTCAGCTTGGGTAGGGAGTATATTACCTATGAGTTGTGTACACATAATAGTAAGAGAAAGTCAGCTTGGGTAGGGAGTACATTACCTATGAGGTTTGTACACATAGTAGTATGTGAAAGTCAGCTTGAGTAGGGAGTATATTACCTATGAGGTGTGTACACATAATAGTAAGAGAAAGTCAGCTTGGGTAGGGAGTGCATTACCTATGAGGTGTGTACACATAATAGTAAGAGAAAGTCAGCTTGGGTAGGGAGTGCATTACCTATGAGGTGTGTACACATAATAGTAAGAGAAAGTCAGCTTGGGTAGGGAGTGCATTGCCTATGAGGTGTGTACATGCAGTGGAAAGAGGATGTTAGCTTGGGTAAGGAGTACATTACCTATGTGGTATGTACATGTAGTACTAACAGAATGTTAGTTTGGGTAAGGAGTACATTACCTATGTGGTATGTACATGTAGTACTAACAGAATGTTAGTTTGGGTAAGGATTACATTACCTATGTGGTATGTACATGAAGTACTAACAGAATGTTAGTTTAGGTAAGGAGTACATTACCTATGTGGTATGTACATGAAGTACTAACAGAAAATTAGTTTGGGTAAGGATTACATTACCTATGTGGTATGTACATGAAGTACTAACAGAATGTTAGTTTGGGTAAGGAGTACATTACCTATGTGGTATGTACATGAAGTACTAACAGAATGTTAGTTTGGGTAAGGATTACATTACCTATGTGGTATGTACATGAAGTACTAACAGAATGTTAGTTTGGGTAAGGATTACATTACCTATGTGGTATGTACATGTAGTACTAACAGAATGTTAGTTTGGGTAAGGATTACATTACCTATGTGGTATGTACATGAAATACTAACAGAATGTTAGTTTGGGTAAGGATTACATTACCTATGTGGTATGTACATGAAGTACTAACAGAATGTTAGTTTGGGTAAGGAGTACATTACCTATGTGGTATGTACATGTAGTACTAACAGAATGTTAGTTTGGGTAAGGAGTACATTACCTATGTGGTATGTACATGTAGTACTAACAGAATGTTAGTTTGGGTAAGGATTACATTATTTATGTGGTATGTACATGTAGTACTAACAGAATGTTAGTTTGGGTAAGGAGTACATTACCTATATGGTGTGTACATGAAGTACTAACAGAATGTTAGTTTGGGTAAAGAGTAGATTACCTATGTGGTATGTACATGAAGTACTAACAGAATGTTAGTTTGGGTAAGGAGTACATTACCTATGCGGTATGTACATGTAGTACTAACATAATGTTAGTTTGGGTAAGGATTACATTACCTATGTGGTATGTACATGAAGTACTAACAGAATGTTAGTTTGGGTAAGGATTACATTACCTATGTGCTATGTACATGAAGTACTAACAGAATGTTAGTTTGGGTAAGGATTACATTACCTATGTGGTATGTACATGTAGTACTAACAGAATGTTAGTTTGGGTAAGGAGTACATTACCTATGTGGTATGTACATGAAGTACTAACAGAATGTTAGTTTGGGTAAGGATTACATTACCTATGTGGTATGTACATGAAGTACTAACAGAATGTTAGTTTGGGTAAGGATTACATTACCTATGTGGTATGTACATGTAGTACTAACAGAATGTTAGTTTGGGTAAGGAGTACATTACCTATGTGGTATGTACATGAAGTACTAACAGAATGTTAGTTTGGGTAAGGAGTACATTACCTATGTGGTATGTACATGTAGTACTAACAGAATGTTAGTTTGGGTAAGGAGTACATTACCTATGTGGTATGTACATGTAGTACTAACAGAATGTAAGTTTCGGTAAGGAGTACATTACCTATGTGGTATGTACATGTAGTACTAACAGAATGTTAGTTTGGGTAAGGAGTACATTACCTATGTGGTGTGTATATGAAGTACTAACAGAATGTTAGTTTGGGTAAGGAGTACATTACCTATGTGGTATGTACATGAAGTACTAACAGAATGTTAGTTTGGGTAAGGAGTACATTACCTATGTGGTATGTACATGAAGTACTAACAGAATGTTAGTTTGGGTAAGTAGATTACCTATGTGGTATGTACATGAAGTACTAACAGAATGTTAGTTTGGGTAAGGATTACATTACCTATGTGGTATGTACATGTAGTACTAACAGAATGTTAGTTTGGGTAAGGAGTACATTACCTATGTGGTATGTACATGAAGTACTAACAGAATGTTAGTTTGGGTAAGGATTACATTACCTATGTGGTATGTACATGAAGTACTAACAGAATGTTAGTTTGGGTAAGGAGTAGATTACCTATGTGGTATGTACATGAAGTACTAACAGAATGTTAGCTTGGGTAAGGAGTACATTACCTATGTGGTATGTACATGTAGTACTAACAGAATGTTAGTTTGGGTAAGGATTACATTACCTATGTGGTATGTACATGAAGTACTAACAGAATGTTAGTTTGGGTAAGGAGTACATTACCTATGTGGTATGTACATGAAGTACTAACATAATGTTAGTTTGGGTAAGGAGTACATTACCTATGTGGTATGTACATGAAGTACTAACAGAATGTTAGTTTGGGTAAGGATTACATTACCTATGTGGTATGTACATGAAGTACTAACAGAATGTTAGTTTGGGTAAGGATTACATTACCTATGTGGTATGTACATGTAGTATTAACAGAATGTTAGTTTGGGTAAGGATTACATTACCTATGTGGTATGTACATGAAGTACTAACAGAATGTTAGTTTGGGTAAGGATTACATTACCTATGTGGTATGTACATGTAGTACTAACAGAATGTTAGTTTGGGTAAGGGTTACATTACCTATGTGGTATGTACATGAAGTACTAACAGAATGTTAGTTTGGGTAAGGAGTACATTACCTATGTGGTATGTACATGTAGTACTAACAGAATGTTAGTTTGGGTAAGGAGTACATTACCTATGTGGTATGTACATGTAGTACTAACAGAATGTTAGTTTGGGTAAGGAGTAGATTACCTATGTGGTATGTACATGAAGTACTAACAGAATGTTAGTTTGGGTAAGGAGTACATTACCTATGTGGTATGTACATGTAGTACTAAAAGAATGTTAGTTTGGGTAAGGAGTACATTACCTATGTAATATGTACATGTAGTACTAACAGAATGTTAGTTTGGGTAAGGAGTACATTACCTATGTGGTATGTACATGTAGTACTAACAGAATGTTAGTTTGGGTAAGGAGTACATTACCTATGTGGTATGTACATGTAGTACTAACAGAATGTTAGTTTGGGTAAGGAGTACATTACCTATGTGGTATGTACATGTAGTACTAACAGAATGTTAGTTTGGGTAAGGAGTACATTACCTATGTGGTATGTACATGAGGTACTAACAGAATGTTAGTTTGGGTAAGGATTACATTACCTATGTGGTATGTACATGAAGTACTAACAGAATGTTAGTTTGGGTAAGGAGTAGATTACCTATGTGGTATGTACATGTAGTACTAACAGAATGTTAGTTTGGGTAAGGAGTAGATTACCTATGTGGTATGTACATGAAGTACTAACAGAATGTTAGTTTGGGTAAGGAGTACATTACCTATCTGGTATGTACATGTAGTACTAACAGAATGTTAGTTTGGGTAAGGAGTACATTACCCATGTGGTATGTACATGAAGTACTAACAGAATGTTAGTTTGGGTAAGGAGTAGATTACCTATGTGGTATGCACATGAAGTACTAACAGAATGTTAGTTTGGGTAAGGAGTACATTACCTATGAGGTGTGTACAGATAGTAGTAAAAGTATGTTAGCTTGGGTAGGAAGTACATTACCTATGAAGTGTGTACTCATGGTAGTGAGAAGATGCTAACTTTGGTAGGGATTACATTACCTGTTTGATGAGTTATTAAAGAAGTATGTGTCCCAAGAGTTACAAATAGTTAAGGACTCCTGGGCTTTTTTAGAAAATGTAGACAAGTTTGAATACTGTGACAACATTCATTTTCTTACACTAGATGTAGTCGACCTTTACTTCTCCATACCCCACGACATAGGGATTGAATATGTCACCAGAAACCTAATAGCACATGGAGTGGAGAGTGATGAGATCTGTCTAATTCAAGAACTATTAGACGTGATCCTGAACAATAATTATGTTGGATTTAAAGGGGGCATACATAAACAAATAATTGGAGTAGCTATGGGTTCCCCTTGTGGAGCCAGCTACACCAATTTAGTACTGGCCCAGTGGAAACATGACTATGTATTTATGGACAACAATTTTCAGAAAGTCAAACTATATAACAGGTTTTCGGACGACATTTTCATTATGTTTCAGGGTAACGTAGGGGATGCAAGCAACTTTGTTGAGGTTTTAAATAACAGCACTCCATTTTTGAAATTCACATTTACCTTTGGTGAAGACACCATTAACTATTTGGATGTTGAATTGAAGAGAGACGACATCCACAGGGGTTATGTTGCTAAAACTTACAGGAAACCCACTCACTCTAACACTATGTTACATTTTTCTAGTTGCCACCCGCTACACCAGAAAAAATCTGTTTTCAAGGCCCAACTAGTTAGAGCGGCAAGAATGACTACTGAAGACTCCGCCTTCAACGAGGAATGTACCTTGCTGAAATGCATGTTTATGAGTCGTGGGTACTCCGAATCACTGGTGGATGACACAATAGGAGAAGTTTGTAGGAAAAGGGGTTTGAGTTCTTTCAATCCCATTCTGACTTTGAAACAAAGCAACATGACCCTGGCAGAGTCAGATGAAGTCACATTACAGATTCTTGGTGTCCACTCTTCTAGTATGGGTCAAACCATTTTTTCCCAAGAGAAGTACAATAAAAAAAGTTTCATTACTTCTTTTTCATTAGAAGCTAAATATGTTAGCAATGTACTTAGAAAGAATTGGCAGTTATCTTTTGAAAAAGAACTCACAGAGAAAATAGGGGACAAACCTGTTATCATTTTTAGAAAGGGCAGAAACCTCAAAAACATTATGGAAAGACCTTCAATAAAGCATACTAGAACTGAAGGCACATACAAATGTGAGACATGCAACTATTGTAAATTTATATCTACAGGGTCCACATGTATAGTGAAGCAACGTCTGTTTAAAGCAAAAGATCGTTACAATTGTAACTCAAAATCAGTGGTGTATTTAGCTGTGTGCCAGTCATGCCTTGCCTTTTATATAGGGAAGACTGACAGAAAACAAAGAGAGAATTTATGAACATACGTACCACATTAGGAAGAAGAGCAACACTAATGCCCTTGCAAGACATTGTAATAACAACCCTTCTCACGCTTTCCTTTTTAAAGTTATAGACCAGGTACTTACAGATGAAAGAGGAGGACCCCAACAATTGTTATTAGAAAAAAAGGAACTCATTTGGCAACTTAAAATGAACTCTTACACGTCACCAGGGTTGAGCGAGTTACTTCTTTGACTTGTGTTTTAAAGTTAAGAAACCTGCTAAGATTTTCATCATTACTTAAACCTCAAGTCTGCGGTTTGAACCTTAATTCACAAATGTTTAACTTGAGAAAGATTGCTTTTCTGACCTCTGCAGCGCTTCGCTGTACTTTGACCCATACCTTATTTTATTTTTATTTTTATTTTCATTTTGCATAGTTTCGTTTAGGATTTGTATGTTTTATTTTTGTCAGGTTCTGCATTGTGGTCTGACTTGATTTTTGCTTACTTCTAGACACATACACCTTTTTGCGTAAGCAACAATGAGACCTTAATGTTTAGACCCATGGTATTTTGAAGTGCTATGTTTACCTATTGTTAATGTCATTGAACACCAACAGCTGTGGATTTACTTAGGTGTTGCGTTTCTTTCTTTCTTTTGTCTTCTGCTACTTTATTTATTACCTTTTTCACACACAGTACAAACTCAATTGCAGAACAATGTGCCGTATTCATGGGCACGATTGTGAACTGATTTTTCATTTGTTTGGCTATCCGCCTTTTTCGCATGTTCAGTACCTGCACGGTTCTTGAATGAAGTACCGTCTTGTGAATCCGGTGGTTTGTTTGTTTTGATTTAGACGTGTCTTTCACGCAATGCCTTGCCATATTTTTTCTGAAACAGCTGCATTTTGACTTGTTTTGGCTGCCACAGCTGTGCATACTAAAGCTTAGAAAGTGTTCTCATCGCAGTGTGGTGCTTTACCCATTGCTCAAGGAACATTAAAAAAAAATAATAATTTCTTTTTCATATACTGTTGTTGCATTCTGTTGGCATTGAAATGACAAGCAATTTCTGTGTTAGATTTTTAACACAGAAATAAACATATTCGGTTATTTAATATTAGAAATAACATTTCTTTTATTAGAAACGCCTTTGAAATTCCACTTATTGCAGACTCCTAGTTGAGTTTCACTGTTTATTTATTCATTTATTATTGATTCTTCATTATGCATTAGAGATGTGCACTCCTTACTACCTTTTCTGTTAAGGAATGGATATTATATTTGGTTGCAAGCATTACTTCATTTTATTTTCTTTTTAATCACAAGATTCTGTATGAGTTTTGTTTTACCCTATGAAAAGTTGTTTGCTAAAATGTATTTTAAGGGAAACAAACAGTATTTACACTTGATTAGGTTCATGAATCTTCACTAAGACATTCTTGGTTACTTTTATCAAGTTCATGTTTCTTTTTTTCAAACCTTTTTATGTTTGACACCCTGTCTACACTAAGTGGACATTTATTTATGCTTTTAATGTAATACAACTTTAAATGTGAAGGTATGTCAGTGGGTTCAATTAAGGCAGCTGTTTGTAATTTTGTAACACACACCCCTTTTTGGGTTTTAAATTGTGTTTGATGATTTTTTCCTTTGTCTGAAGAAGTCTTCCTACTAAGGGAGACGAACAGCGCTTTACTTTTACATTTTCTAATAAACCTTTGGAGTTTTACACCTGCTGGTTCGGAACCTTTTGGTTTATTTTTTGACAGTTTGTTTTTCTTCAGTTTTGGAATTGTTCTTTAACTATGTCAAGAACCTAAGTGGAAACTCTCAGATCTGCTCTGAGTTAGTGCAGAATGGCACAAAATACACTGAACCAACTGATATTGCCAACATTCTAGCAGACAGGTTTAGTACAAACTTCACCCCCCTCTCACCCCCTAAAGGGCCCATAACCATACCAGAAAAATGTAGAGCCCTGGCAATCACTGATACAGGTTAAAGCAGCGCTATCCAAAGCCAAAAATACAGCTTCAATGGGACCAGATGGTGTCCAAGGCTGTGTCTTACACGAGCTCCAAAATGAACAAACTCCTTACCTAAACACACTGTTCAGACTCAGACTCTCTACAGGCTATGTACCCATAGAGTGGCACACAGCAACAGTTATACAACGGACCCTGGGAACTATCACTCTATAAGCCTGACTAGCCTGTTCTGCAAGGCTATGGAGTGCATCATCATGGAATTCATTAACAGAGACATTGGGAACCATCAAACATTGGACCCTACCCAGTTTGGCTTTGTTAAGGGCAGATCATGCCTTCTAAACCTGGTGGACTTCTTGGATTACAATTGGTAATTAAAACAATTATTGATTAAAACAAAAAGTGGAGGCAATAACACTGTGTGCAAAACCATCGTAAAACATAAAACAATGTGTTTAAAAAATTGTACACATGGTTTAAACTATTCTAAAACCCACATATATTAAATAATTGTTAATTGTATAAATATATATATATATATATAGAACAGCTATGGTAAAAGGCCATACATAAAAGGTTACCAGCAGGTAAAACACCTTGATGTATTACAATACATACGTGTTATACAATTCAATTTAAATACACATTTTACATGTACAAATGTATAAAGAAGCATAAAAGTCAATAACATGTATCTGAACAACAAATTCATGTTCCCACAAAGTAAAGGGATACACACCTTCAAAGTTGCCATGGAGAAAGTGTATGTTTCAATGTAATGTGTGTAACTTCTGTCCTAATATGGCCACATTACCAATTGTAATTTTGAGTTTAAATTGCATTAATTAAGTGTGGTCCTATCACATGTAGGACAGGGTTATTTAAACAGCAGCTGAGAATATTTGTTTGTCTGCAGAAGTCTCACTATTTAGTGGGACGAAAAACACTTTACAAGTATTGTGTTTCATTAAATAAATTGCCTTTGCTTCAAGAACAGCATTTATATTTGTTGCATTCATGTGCTGGAGTACCTCAGTGCAATTCTCAGCATTTTTTTTGTGTTTTTCTAGGCTTATAGATGCCCTTGGGCAGATAGCCTAGAACTTACCTATGAACCTATGAACCTATGTTAGCTTGGGTAGGGAATGCATTACCTGTGAGATTTGAACACATAGTAGTAAGAGGAGGTTAGCTTGGGTAGGTAGTACATTATCTATGAGGTGTATACACATAACAGTAAGAGGATTTTAGCTTGAGTAGGGAGTACATTACCTATGAGGTGTGTACACATAATAGTAAGAGAAAGTCAGCTTGGGTAGGGAGTGCATTACCTATGAGGTGTGTACACATAGTAGTAAGAGAAAGTCAGCTTGGGTAGGGAGTGCATTGCCTATGAGGTGTGTACATGTAGTACTAACAGAATGTTAGTTTGGGTAAGGAGTACATTACCTATGTGGTATGTACATGTAGTACTAACCGAATGTTAGTTTGGGTAAGGAGTACATTACCTATGTGGTATGTACATGTAGCACTAACAGAATGTTAGTTTGGGTAAGGAGTACATTACCTATGTGGTATGTACATGAAGTACTTACAGAATGTTAGTTTGGGTAAGGATTACATTACCTATGTGGTATGTACATGAAGTACTAACAGAATGTTAGTTTGGGTAAGGATTACATTACCTATGTGGTATGTACATGTAGTACTAACAGAATGTTAGTTTGGGTAAGGAGTACATTACCTATGTGGTATGTACATGTAGTACTAACAGAATGTTAGTTTGGGTAAGGAGTACATTACCTATGTGGTGTGTATATGAAGTACTAACAGAATGTTAGTTTGGGTAAGGAGTACATTACCTATGTGGTATGTACATGAAGTACTAACAGAATGTTAGTTTGGGTGGGAGTACATTACCTATGTGGTATGTACATGAAGTACTAACAGAATGTTAGTTTGGGTAAGGAGTAGATTACCTATGTGGTATGTACATGAAGTACTAACAGAATGTTAGTTTGGGTAAGGATTACATTACCTATGTGGTATGTACATGTAGTACTAACAGAATGTTAGTTTGGGTAAGGAGTACATTACCTATGTGGTATGTACATGAAGTACTAACAGAATGTTAGTTTGGGTAAGGATTACATTACCTATGTGGTATGTACATGAAGTACTAACAGAATGTTAGTTTGGGTAAGTAGATTACCTATGTGGTATGTACATGAAGTACTAACAGAATGTTAGCTTGGGTAAGGAGTACATTACCTATGTGGTATGTACATGTAGTACTAACAGAATGTTAGTTTGGGTAAGGATTACATTACCTATGTGGTATGTACATGAAGTACTAACAGAATGTTAGTTTGGGTAAGGAGTACATTACCTATGTGGTATGTACATGAAGTACTAACATAATGTTAGTTTGGGTAAGGAGTACATTACCTATGTGGTATGTACATGAAGTACTAACAGAATGTTAGTTTGGGTAAGGATTACATTACCTATGTGGTATGTACATGAAGTACTAACAGAATGTTAGTTTGGGTAAGGATTACATTACCTATGTGGTATGTACATGTAGTACTAACAGAATGTTAGTTTGGGTAAGGATTACATTACCTATGTGGTATGTACATGAAGTACTAACAGAATGTTAGTTTGGGTAAGGATTACATTACCTATGTGGTATGTACATGTAGTACTAACAGAATGTTAGTTTGGGTAAGGATTACATTACCTATGTGGTATGTACATGAAGTACTAACAGAATGTTAGTTTGGGTAAGGAGTACATTACCTATGTGGTATGTACATGTAGTACTAACAGAATGTTAGTTTGGGTAAGGAGTACATTACCTATGTGGTATGTACATGTAGTACTAACTGAATGTTAGTTTGGGTAAGGAGTAGATTACCTATGTGGTATGTACATGAAGTACTAACAGAATGTTAGTTTGGGTAAGGAGTACATTACCTATGTGGTATGTACATGTAGTACTAAAAGAATGTTAGTTTGGGTAAGTACATTACCTATGTGTTATGTACATGTAGTACTAACAGAATGTTAGTTTGGGTAAGGAGTACATTACCTATGTGGTATGTACATGTAGTACTAACAGAATGTTAGTTTGGGTAAGGAGTACATTACCTATGTGGTATGTACATGTAGTACTAACAGAATGTTAGTTTGGGTAAGGAGTACATTACCTATGTGGTATGTACATGTAGTACTAACAGAATGTTAGTTTGGGTAAGGATTACATTACCTATGTGGTATGTACATGAAGTACTAACAGAATGTTAGTTTGGGTAAGGATTACATTACCTATGTGGTATGTACATGAAGTACTAACAGAATGTTAGTTTGGGTAAGGAGTAGATTACCTATGTGGTATGTACATGTAGTACTAACAGAATGTTAGTTTGGGTAAGGAGTAGATTACCTATGTGGTATGTACATGAAGTACTAACAGAATGTTAGTTTGGGTAAGGAGTACATTACCTATCTGGTATGTACATGTAGTACTAACAGAATGTTAGTTTGGGTAAGGAGTAAATTACCTATATGGTGTATACATGAAGTACTAACAGAATGTTAGTTTGGGTAAGGAGTAGATTACCTATGTGGTATGTACATGAAGTACTAACAGAATGTTAGTTTGGGTAAGGAGTACATTACCTATGCGGTATGTACATGTAGTACTAACATAATGTTAGTTTGGGTAAGGATTACATTACCTATGTGGTATGTACATGAAGTACTAATAGAATGTTAGTTTGGGTATGGATTACATTACCTATGTGCTATGTACATGAAGTACTAACAGAATGTTAGTTTGGGTAAGGATTACATTACCTATGTGGTATGTACATGTAGTACTAACAGAATGTTAGTTTGGGTAAGGAGTACATTACCTATGTGGTATGTACATGAAGTACTAACAGAATGTTAGTTTGGGTAAGGACATTACCTATGTGGTATGTACATGAAGTACTAACAGAATGTTAGTTTGGGTAAGGATTACATTACCTATGTGGTATGTACATGTAGTACTAACAGAATGTTAGTTTGGGTAAGGAGTACATTACCTATGTGGTATGTACATGAAGTACTAACAGAATGTTAGTTTGGGTAAGGAGTACATTACCTATGTGGTATGTACATGTAGTACTAACAGAATGTTAGTTTGGGTAAGGAGTACATTACCTATGTGGTATGTACATGTAGTACTAACAGAATGTTAGTTTGGGTAAGGAGTACATTACCTATGTGGTATGTACATGAAGTACTAACAGAATGTTAGTTTGGGTAAGGAGTACATTACCTATGTGGTATGTACATGAAGTACTAACAGAATGTTAGTTTGGGTAAGGAGTAGATTACCTATGTGGTATGTACATGAAGTACTAACAGAATGTTAGTTTGGGTAAGGATTACATTACCTATGTGGTATGTACATGTAGTACTAACAGAATGTTAGTTTGGGTAAGGAGTACATTACCTATGTGGTATGTACATGAAGTACTAACAGAATGTTAGTTTGGGTAAGGATTACATTACCTATGTGGTATGTACATGAAGTACTAACAGAATGTTAGTTTGGGTAAGGAGTAGATTACCTATGTGGTATGTACATGAAGTACTAACAGAATGTTAGCTTGGGTAAGGAGTACATTACCTATGTGGTATGTACATGTAGTACTAACAGAATGTTAGTTTGGGTAAGGATTACATTACCTATGTGGTATGTACATGAAGTACTAACAGAATGTTAGTTTGGGTAAGGAGTACATTACCTATGTGGTATGTACATGAAGTACTAACATAATGTTAGTTTGGGTAAGTACATTACCTATGTGGTATGTACATGAAGTACTAACAGAATGTTAGTTTGGGTAAGGATTACATTACCTATGTGGTATGTACATGAAGTACTAACAGAATGTTAGTTTGGGTAAGGATTACATTACCTATGTGGTATGTACATGTAGTACTAACAGAATGTTCGTCTGGGTAAGGATTACATTACCTATGTGGTATGTACATGAAGTACTAACAGAATGTTAGTTTGGGTAAGGATTACATTACCTATGTGGTATGTACATGTAGTACTAACAGAATGTTAGTTTGGGTAAGGATTACATTACCTATGTGGTATGTACATGAAGTACTTACAGAATGTTAGTTTGGGTAAGGAGTACATTACCTATGTGGTATGTACATGTAGTACTAACAGAATGTTAGTTTGGGTAAGGAGTACATTACCTATGTGGTATGTACATGTAGTACTAACAGAATGTTAGTTTGGGTAAGGAGTAGATTACCTATGTGGTATGTACATGAAGTACTAACAGAATGTTAGTTTGGGTAAGGAGTACATTACCTATGTGGTATGTACATGTAGTACTAAAAGAATGTTAGTTTGGGTAAGGAGTACATTACCTATGTGGTATGTACATGTAGTACTAACAGAATGTTAGTTTGGGTAAGGAGTACATTACCTATGTGGTATGTGCATGTAGTACTAACAGAATGTTAGTTTGGGTAAGGAGTACATTACCTATGTGGTATGTACATGTAGTACTAACAGAATGTTAGTTTGGGTAAGGAGTACATTACCTATGTGGTATGTACATGTAGTACTAACAGAATGTTAGTTTGGGTAAGGAGTACATTACCTATGTGGTATGTACATGAAGTACTAACAGAATGTTAGTTTGGGTAAGGATTACATTACCTATGTGGTATGTACATGAAGTACTAACAGAATGTTAGTTTGGGTAAGGAGTAGATTACCTATGTGGTATGTACATGTAGTACTAACAGAATGTTAGTTTGGTTAAGGAGTAGATTACCTATGTGGTATGTACATGAAGTACTAACAGAATGTTAGTTTGGGTAAGGAGTACATTACCTATCTGGTATGTACATGTAGTACTAACAGAATGTTAGTTTGGGTAAGGAGTACATTACCCATGTGGTATGTACATGAAGTACTAACAGAATGTTAGTTTGGGTAAGGAGTAGATTACCTATGTGGTATGCACATGAAGTACTAACAGACTATTAGTTTGGGTAAGGAGTACATTATCTATGAGGTGTGTACAGATAGTAGTAAAAGTATGTTAGCTTGGGTTGGAAGTACATTACCTATGAAGTGTGTACTCATGGTAGTGAGAAGATGCTAACTTTGGTAGGGATTACATTACCTGTTTGATGAGTTATTAAAGAAGTATGTGTCCCAAGAGTTACAAATAGTTAAGGACTCCTGGGCTTTTTTAGAAAATGTAGACAAGTTTGAATACTGTGACAACATTCATTTTCTTACACTAGATGTAGTCGACCTTTACTTCTCCATACCCCACGACATAGGGATTGAATATGTCACCAGAAACCTAATAGCACATGGAGTGGAGAGTGATGAGATCTGTCTAATTCAAGAACTATTAGACGTGATCCTGAACAATAATTATGTTGGATTTAAAGGGGGCATACATAAACAAATAATTGGAGTAGCTATGGGTTCCCCTTGTGGAGCCAGCTACACCAATTTAGTACTGGCCCAGTGGAAACATGACTATGTATTTATGGACAACAATTTTCAGAAAGTCAAACTATATAACAGGTTTTCGGACGACATTTTCATTATGTTTCAGGGTAGCGTGGGGATGCAAGCAACTTTGTTGAGGTTTTAAATAACAGCACTCCATTTTTGAAATTCACATTTACCTTTGGTGAAGACACCATTAACTATTTGGATGTTGAATTGAAGAGAGACGACATCCACAGGGGTTATGTTGCTAAAACTTACAGGAAACCCACTCACTCTAACACTATGTTACATTTTTCTAGTTGCCACCCGCTACACCAGAAAAATCTGTTTTCAAGGCCCAACTAGTTAGGCGGCAAGAATGACTACTGAAGACTCCGCCTTCAACGAGGAATGTACCTTGCTGAAATGCATGTTTATGAGTCGTGGGTACTCCGAATCACTGGTGGATGACACAATAGGAGAAGTTTGTAGGAAAAGGGGTTTGAGTTCTTTCAATCCCATTCTGACTTTGAAACAAAGCAACATGACCCTGGCAGAGTCAGATGAAGTCACATTACAGATTCTTGGTGTCCACTCTTCTAGTATGGGTCAAACCATTTTTTCCCAAGAGAAGTACAATAAAAAAAGTTTCATTACTTCTTTTTCATTAGAAGCTAAATATGTTAGCAATGTACTTAGAAAGAATTGGCAGTTATCTTTTGAAAAAGAACTCACAGAGAAAATAGGGGACAAACCTGTTATCATTTTTAGAAAGGGCAGAAACCTCAAAAACATTATGGAAAGACCTTCAATAAAGCATACTAGAACTGAAGGCACATACAAATGTGAGACATGCAACTATTGTAAATTTATATCTACAGGGTCCACATGTATAGTGAAGCAACGTCTGTTTAAAGCAAAAGATCGTTACAATTGTAACTCAAAATCAGTGGTGTATTTAGCTGTGTGCCAGTCATGCCTTGCCTTTTATATAGGGAAGACTGACAGAAAACAAAGAGAGAATTTATGAACATACGTACCACATTAGGAAGAAGAGCAACACTAATGCCCTTGCAAGACATTGTAATAACAACCCTTCTCACGCTTTCCTTTTTAAAGTTATAGACCAGGTACTTACAGATGAAAGAGGAGGACCCCAACAATTGTTATTAGAAAAAAAGGAACTCATTTGGCAACTTAAAATGAACTCTTACACGTCACCAGGGTTGAACGAAGTTACTTCTTTGACTTGTGTTTTAAAGTTAAGAAACCTGCTAAGATTTTCATCATTACTTAAACCTCAAGTCTGGTTTTTAAACCTTAATTCACAAATGTTTAACTTGAGAAAGATTGCTTTTCTGACCTCTGCAGCGCTTCGCTGTACTTTGACCCATACCTTATTTTATTTTTATTTTTATTTTCATTTTGCATAGTTTCGTTTAGGATTTGTATGTTTTATTTTTGTCAGGTTCTGCATTGTGGTCTGACTTGATTTTTGCTTACTTCTAGACACATACACCTTTTTGCGTAAGCAACAATGAGACCTTAATGTTTAGACCCATGGTATTTTGAAGTGCTATGTTTACCTATTGTTAATGTCATTGAACACCAACAGCTGTGGATTTACTTAGGTGTTGCGTTTCTTTCTTTCTTTTGTCTTCTGCTACTTTATTTATTACCTTTTTCACACACAGTACAAACTCAATTGCAGAACAATGTGCCGTATTCATGGGCACGATTGTGAACTGATTTTTCATTTGTTTGGCTATCCGCCTTTTTCGCATGTTCAGTACCTGCACGGTTCTTGAATGAAGTACCGTCTTGTGAATCCGGTGGTTTGTTTGTTTTGATTTAGACGTGTCTTTCACGCAATGCCTTGCCATATTTTTTCTGAAACAGCTGCATTTTGACTTGTTTTGGCTGCCACAGCTGTGCATACTAAAGCTTAGAAAGTGTTCTCATCGCAGCTTGGTGCTTTACCCATTGCTCAAGGAACATTTAAAAAAAAAAAAAATTTCTTTTTCATATAATGTTGTTGCATTCTGTTGGCATTGAAATGACAAGCAATTTCTGTGTTAGATTTTTAACACAGAAATAAACATATTCGGTTATTTAATATTAGAAATAACATTTCTTTTATTAGAAACGCCTTTGAAATTCCACTTATTGCAGACTCCTAGTTGAGTTTCACTGTTTATTTATTCATTTATTATTGATTCTTCATTATGCATTAGAGATGTGCACTCCTTACTACCTTTTCTGTTAAGGAATGGATATTATATTTGGTTGCAAGCATTACTTCATTTTATTTTCTTTTTAATCACAAGATTCTGTATGAGTTTTGTTTTACCCTATGAAAAGTTGTTTGCTAAAATGTATTTTAAGGGAAACAAACAGTATTTACACTTGATTAGGTTCATGAATCTTCACTAAGACATTCTTGGTTACTTTTATCAAGTTCATGTTTCTTTTTTTAAAACTTTTTTATGTTTGACACCCTGTCTACACTAAGTGGACATTTATTTATGCTTTTAATGTAATACAACTTTAAATGTGAAGGTATGTCAGTGGGTTCAATTAAGGCAGCTGTTTGTAATTTTGTAACACACACCCCTTTTTTTGGGTTTTAAATTGTGTTTGATGATTTTTTCCTTTGTCTGAAGAAGTCTTCCTACTAAGGGAGACGAACAGCGCTTTACTTTTACATTTTCTAATAAACCTTTGGAGTTTTACACCTGCTGGTTCGGAACCTTTTGGTTTATTTTTTGACAGTTTGTTTTTCTTCAGTTTTGGAATTGTTCTTTAACTATGTCAAGAACCTAAGTGGAAACTCTCAGATCTGCTCTGAGTTAGTGCAGAATGGCACAAAATACACTGAACCAACTGATATTGCCAACATTCTAGAAGACAGGTTTAGTACAAACTTCACCCCCCTCTCACCCCCTAAAGGGCCCATAACCATACCAGAAAAATGTAGAGCCCTGGCAATCACTGATACAGGTTAAAGCAGCGCTATCCAAAGCCAAAAATACAGCTTCAATGGGACCAGATGGTGTCCAAGGCTGTGTCTTACACGAGCTCCAAAATGAACTAACTCCTTACCTAAACACACTGTTCAGACTCAGACTCTCTACAGGCTATGTACCCATAGAGTGGCGCACAGCAACAGTTATACAACGGACCCTGGGAACTATCACTCTATAAGCCTGACTAGCCTGTTCTGCAAGGCTATGGAGTGCATCATCATGGAATTCATTAACAGAGACATTGGGAACCATCAAACATTGGACCCTACCCAGTTTGGCTTTGTTAAGGGCAGATCATGCCTTCTAAACCTGGTGGACTTCTTGGATTACAATTGGTAATTAAAACAATTATTGATTAAAACAAAAAGTGGAGGCAATAACACTGTGTGCAAAACCATCGTAAAAACATAAAACAATGTGTTTAAAAAATTGTACACATGGTTTAAACTATTCTAAAACCCACATATATTAAATAATTGTTAATTGTATAAATATATATATATATATATAGAACAGCTATGGTAAAAAGGCCATACATAAAAGGTTACCAGCAGGTAAAAAAACACCTTGATGTATTACAATACATACGTGTTATACAATTCAATTTAAATACACATTTTACATGTACAAATGTATAAAGAAGCATAAAAGTCAATAACATGTATCTGAACAACAAATTCATGTTCCCACAAAGTAAAGGGATACACACCTTCAAAGTTGCCATGGAGAAAGTGTATGTTTCAATGTAATGTGTGTAACTTCTGTCCTAATATGGCCACATTACCAATTGTAATTTTGAGTTTAAATTGCATTAATTAAGTGTGGTCCTATCACATGTAGGACAGGGTTATTTAAACAGCAGCTGAGAATATTTGTTTGTCTGCAGAAGTCTCACTATTTAGTGGGACGAAAAACACTTTACAAGTATTGTGTTTCATTAAATAAATTGCCTTTGCTTCAAGAACAGCATTTATATTTGTTGCATTCATGTGCTGGAGTACCTCAGTGCAATTCTCAGCATTTTTTTTGTTTTCTAGGCTTATAGATGCCCTTGGGCAGACAGCCTAGAACTTACCTATGAACCTATGAACCTATGTTAGCTTGGGTAGGGAATGCATTACCTATGAGATGTGAACACATAGTAGTAAGAGGAGGTTAGCTTGGGTAGGTAGTACATTATCTATGAGGTGTATACACATAACAGTAAGAGGATTTTAGCTTGAGTAGGGAGTACATTACCTATGAGGTGTGTACACATAATAGTAAGAGAAAGTCAGCTTGGGTAGGGAGTGCATTACCTATGAGGTGTGTACACATAGTAGTAAGAGAAAGTCAGCTTGGGTAGGGAGTGCATTGCCTATGAGGTGTGTACATGTAGTACTAACAGAATGTTAGTTTGGGTAAGGAGTACATTACCTATGTGGTATGTACATGAAGTACTAACAGAATGTTAGTTTGGGTAAGGAGTACATTACCTATGTGGTATGTACATGTAGTACTAACAGAATGTTAGTTTGGGTAAGGAGTACATTACCTATGTGGTATGTACATGAAGTACTAACAGAATGTTAGCTTGGGTAAGGAGTACATTACCTATGTGGTATGTACATGTAGTACTAACAGAATGTTAGTTTGGGTAAGGAGTACATTACCTTTGTGGTATGTACATGTAGTACTAACAGAATGTTAGTTTGGGTAAGGAGTACATTACCTATGTGGTATGTACATGAAGTACTAACAGAATGTTAGTTTGGGTAAGGAGTACATTACCTATGTGGTATGTACATGTAGTACTAACAGAATGTTAGTTTGGGTAAGGAGTACATTACCTATGTGGTATGTACATGTAGTACTAACAGAATGTTAGTTTGGGTAAGGAGTACATTACCTATGTGGTATGTACATGTAGCACTAACAGAATGTTAGTTTGGGTAAGGAGTACATTACCTATGTGGTATGTACATGAAGTACTAACAGAATGTTAGTTTGGGTAAGGATTACATTACCTATGTGGTATGTACATGAAGTACTAACAGAATGTTAGTTTGGGTAAGGATTACATTACCTATGTGGTATGTACATGCAGTACTAACAGAATGTTAGTTTGGGTAAGGAGTACATTACCTATGTGGTATGTACATGAAGTACTAACAGAATGTTAGTTTGGGTAAGGATTACATTACCTATGTGGTATGTACATGAAGTACTAACAGAATGTTAGTTTGGGTAAGGAGTACATTACCTATGTGGTATGTACATGAAGTACTAACAGAATGTTAGTTTGGGTAAGGATTACATTACCTATGTGGTATGTACATGTAGTACTAACAGAATGTTAGTTTGGGTAAGGATTACATTACCTATGTGGTATGTACATGAAGTACTAACAGAATGTAAGTTTGGGTAAGGATTACATTATCTATGTGGTATGTACATGAAGTACTAACAGAATGTTAGTTTGGGTAAGGAGTACATTACCTATGTGGTATGTACACGAAGTACTAACAGAATGTTAGTTTGGGTAAGGATTACATTACCTATGTGGTATGTACATGTAGTACTAACAGAATGTTAGTTTGGGTAAGGAGTACATTACCTATGTGGTATGTACATGAAGTACTAACAGAATGTTAGTTTGGGTAAGGATTACATTACCTATGTGGTATGTACATGTAGTACTAACAGAATGTTAGTTTGGGTAAGGATTACATTACCTATGTGGTATGTACATGAAGTACTAACAGAATGTTAGTTTGGGTAAGGATTACATTACCTATGTGGTATGTACGTGAAGTACTAACAGAATGTTAGCTTGGGTAAGGAGTACATTACCTATGTGGTATGTACATGTAGTACTAACAGAATGTTAGTTTGGGTAAGGAGTACATTACCTATGTGGTATGTACATGTAGTACTAACAGAATGTTAGTTTGGGTAAGGAGTACATTACCTATGTGGTATGTACATGTAGTACTAACAGAATGTTAGTTTGGGTAAGGAGTACATTACCTATGTGGTATGTACATGTAGTACTAACAGAATGTTAGTTTGGGTAAGGAGTACATTACCTATGTGGTATGTACATGTAGTACTAACAGAATGTTAGTTTGGGTAGGAGTACATTACCTATGTGGTATGTACATGTAGTACTAACAGAATGTTAGTTTGGGTAAGGAGTACATTACCTATGTGGTATGTACATGTAGTACTAACAGAATGTTAGTTTGGGTAAGGAGTACATTACCTATGTGGTATGTACATGTAGTACTAACAGAATGTTAGCTTGGGTAAGGATTACATTACCTATGTGGTATGTACATGTAGTACTAACAGAATGTTAGTTTGGGTAAGGATTACATTACCTATGTGGTATGTACATGTAGTACTAACAGAATGTTAGTTTGGGTAAGGATTACATTACCTATGTGGTATGTACATGAAGTACTAACAGAATGTTAGTTTGGGTAAGGAGTACATTACCTATGTGGTATGTACATGTAGTACTAACAGAATGTTAGTTTGGGTAAGGAGTACATTACCTATGTGGTATGTACATGAAGTACTAACAGAATGTTAGTTTTGGTAAGGATTACATTACCTATGTGGTATGTACATGAAGTACTAACAGAATGTTAGTTTGGGTAAGGAGTACATTACCTATGTGGTATGTACATGTAGTACTAACAGAATGTTAGTTTGGGTAAGGAGTACATTACCTATGTGGTATGTACATGTAGTACTAACAGAATGTTAGTTTGGGTAAGGATTACATTACCTATGTGGTATGTACATGAAGTACTAACAGAATGTTAGTTTGGGTAAGGATTACATTACCTATGTGGTATGTACATGTAGTACTAACAGAATGATAGTTTGGGTAAGGATTACATTACATATGTGGTATGTACATGAAGTACTAACAGAATGTTAGTTTGGGTAAGGATTACATTACCTATGTGGTATGTACATGAAGTACTAACAGAATGTTAGCTTGGGTAAGGAGTACATTACCTATGTGGTATGTACATGAAGTACTAACAGAATGTTAGTTTGGGTAAGGAGTACATTACCTATGTGGTATGTACATGAAGTACTAACAGAATGTTAGCTTGGGTAAGGAGTACATTACCTATGTGGTATGTACATGAAGTACTAACAGAATGTTAGTTTGGGTAAGGAGTACATTACCTATGTGGTATGTACATGTAGTACTAACATAATGTTAGTTTGGGTAAGGAGTAGATTACCTATGAGGTGTGTACATGAAGTACTAACAGAATGTTAGTTTGGGTAAGGAGTACATTACCTATGAGGTGTGTACAGATTGTAGTAAGAGTATGTTAGCTTGGGTAGGAAGTACATTACCTATGAAGTGTGTACTCATGGTAGTGAGAGGATGCTAACTTTGGTAGGGATTACATTACCTATCAGTTCTGGGAGTACATTATCTATGAGTTGTGTACACATAGTAGTAAGAAGAAGTCAGCTTAGCTAAGGAGTATATTACCTGTGATGTGTGTACACATACTAGTAAGAGGATGTTAGCTTGGTTAAGGACCATTTAACTATGAGGTGTGCACATGTAGTAGTAAAAGGATGTTAACTTAGGGAATACATTACGTATGAGGTGCATATATGTAGTAGTAAGAGGATGTTAGTTTGGGTAAGGAGTACATTACCTATGAGGTGTCTACACATACTCGTAAGAAGATGTATGCTTTTGAAGGGAGTGCATTACCTATGAGGTGTGTCTACATAATAGTAAGAGGATGTTAGCTTGGTTAGGGAATACATTACCTATGAGGTTAGTTTGGGTAAGGAGTACATTACCAGTGAGGTGTCTACACATACTAGTAAGAGGAATTATGCTTGGGAGGGAGTATATTACCTATGAGGTGTGTACACATAATGAGAAGATGTTAGTTTGGGTAGGTAGTACATTACCTATGAGGTGTCTACACATACTAGTAAGAGGAATTATGCTTGGGAGGGAGTATATTACCTATGAGGTATGTACACATAATGAGAAGATGTTAGTTTGGGTAGGTAGTACATTACCTATGTGGTGTGTACACATAGTAGTAAGGGGATGTTAATTTGGGTAAGGAGTACATTACCTATTAGGTGTGTACACGTAGTAGTAAGAGGATATTAGCTTGGTTAGGGAATACATTTCCAATTAGGGGAGTACACATAGTAGTAAGATGATGTTAGTTTGGGTAAAGAGTACATTACCTATGAGTTGTCTACACATACTAGTAAGAGGATGCTAGCTTGGGAAAGGAGTACATTACCTATGAGGTGTGCACACGTAGTAGTAAGAGAATGTTAACTTAATTAGGGCATACATTACATATGAGGTGCATACATGTAGCAGTAAGAGAATGTTAGTTTGTGTAAGGATTACATTACCCATGATGTGTGTGTTCATGTAGTAGTAAGAGGATGTTAAATTTTTTAGGGAGTGCATTGCATATGAGGTATTTACACATAGTAGTGAGAGGATGTAAGCTTGGGTAAGGAGTACATTACCTATGAGGTGTGTACACATAGTAGTAAGAGGATATTAGCTTGGGTAGGGAGGACATTACCTATGAGATGTGTATACATAGTAGCAAGAGGATGTTAGCTTAGGTGGGGAGTACATTACCTATCAGGTGTGCACACATAGTAGTAAGAGGATGTTAGCTTAGCTAGGGTGTACATAACCTATGAGGTGTGTAGACATACTTGTAAGAGGATGTTAGCCTATGGAGGCAGTTCATAAACTATGAGGCGTGTACATGCAGTAGTAAGAAGATGTTAACTTAGGAAGGGATTGCATTACCAATGTGGTGCATACACATAGTAGTATGAGTGGTTAGGGAGTACATTAATTATGAGGTGTGTACACATTGCACTAAGAGGATGTCAGCTTGGGTAGGGAATACATTACCTATGAGGTTAAAACACATAGTAGTAGTAATAGGACGTTAGTTTGGATAGGGAATACATTACCTGTGAGGTGAGTACACATAGTTGTAAGAGGATGTTAGCCTATGGAGGCAGTTCATAAACTATGAGGTGTGTACATGCAGTAGTAAGATGATGTTAGCTTAAGGAGGGATTGCATTACCAATGTGGTGCGTACACATAGTAGTATGAGGAAGTCAGGTTGGTTAGGAAGTACATTACTTATGAGGTGTGTATACATTATACTAAGAAGATGCTAACTTGGGTGTGTACATTTAGTAGTAAGGGGATGTTAGGGTAGATAGGGAGTACATTACCTATGATGTATGTACACATAGCAGTAAGAGGATGTTAGCTTGCGTGGGGAATACATTATCTATGAGATGTGTACACATAGTAGTAATAGGATGTTAGTTTGGGTAAGGAGTACATTAGCTGTGAGGTGTGTACACACAGTAGTAAGAGGATGTCAGCTTGTGTAGGGAATATATTACCTATGAGGTTAAAACACATAGTAGTAATAGGACATTAGTTTGGATAGGGAATACAGTACCTGTGAGGTGAGTACACATAGTAGTGAGAGGATGTTAGTTTGGGTAAGGAGCACATTACCTATGTGGTGTGTACACATAATAGTAAGAGAGTGTCTGCTTGGGTAGGGAATGCATCACCTATGAGGTATGTACATGTAGTAGTAAGAGGATGTTAACTTGGCTAGGGAATACATTACCTATGAGGTGTGTACACACAGCAGTAAGAGGGTGTTAGCTTGGGCAGGAATAGCATTACCTATAAGGTGTGTACCCAGGGATTTAGAGTGGGTGTAGATCTATTGCTAAATTACATGCCTGGGTATGCCTAACCAGTTTTTACAGACTGTTTAAGCTTAGTTTTGAAGTCAGTTGTTTATATATGAATTTAGCATCATGAGAAATACATTTCCAATGTTTGAAGGCATAGTTTGAATATAATGAATCACCTGCAGTTTATTTTTATTTTGTTGTGAGTAACAGTGATAGCTTCCAGATTTTCAATGTCTATTACAGGAATAAAGTTATTGTGCATATTGGAGTGTGGGCCATTTATCTGGTGTATAAATAAGTGTATGAGCATTGACTTGTTGGGTGTATGATATAAGTGATGGGGAAGTTCTAAGCAGTGTAATTGTTTTAAAGCAGTGCATTGATGAGATTTAAGAGGGGTGTTTATGGCAAATTTGCCTCTTATATTGTAGCATCTCTCCAGTTTTAGTCTTTGTAAGTACTGGTGACATACACAAGGGCAGGACAAAGACAGATGTGTGGGGCACTGGTGCAGCAGTTAGTGTTGTCACCTCACAGTAGGTTGTTCTCTGGTTCAGTTCTCGACTTGGGTGCCTTCTGTGTGGAGTCTGCATGTCCTCCCTGCATTTGTGTGGGTTTCTTCCAGGTGCTCTGGTTTCCTCCCACATTCCAAAGACATGCGTCTGGAGCATTTCTCCCAGGGCCTCCCCTGAAAATGGGCTCTGTCCCGGTCAGACTTGCCCAGTGAAACAAATGTTAAATAAATAAAATTCTGGCTAGGGCATGTCTGCTAGAGTCTGTAAAATATTGTTTGGTTCTATTGAGGGAAACTGTCTTCATGTATGTTTTTTTTATGTCTTTTAGTAGATGCTGGTCAAATTTTAGATTTTTACAAATTGGAGTCACTTGTAATTTAGACTGAGAAACTAGTTCTGTGTTGGTGTTGTTGGATGAGTAAATGTGAAATGAGGATTTTAGATCAGTATATTTCTTTGGAGTAAACTATATTAATTTTGTTTAATTTGTATTCCTGGGTAGATGGGGTTTGGATAGCCAGGATTCTATGTCAGTGGAAGTGAGATACGTTATTTCTAGTAATTTAGGGATGGTAGGGGACAGAGCAGATGAGCATGGAGTGATCTGTGAATTGCACTATAGTGACAATACGTGCTGAGGTATGTAATTTGTTTGTGAATATGTTAAATAAAAGTGGTCCTAGAAATGAGTCCCGTGGGACTCCTACAATGACCAGTAGTGGTGATGAAAGTATGTGCTGCCATTTGATGGGTTGTAGTCTAGAGCAGAAGCATAGCAGGCTCAACCAGCACCATGTGCCGGTATTGCAAACCAGCTCGCTACCCCTTCAAGAGCAAAAAAAAAAACACTTCACTGTAGCCAGTCACTACAATGTGTACTGCTTAACTTATCACAGTTAGATCCATGTTCCCCCAGCTCTTCCATTGAAGAGGAAAAAAAAAACACTTTCCAATAATAAAAAGTGAAATTACTGTAGAGTCAGGTCCACACCCCCTCAGATTTTCCATTGAGGAGGAAAAAAATGGCCATTCCATCTACTGGCATGCCCCCACCCCAGCCATTCCCATTTCTCTGCCCTGCCCAACCTTCCTTCTGCACATTTTATTAAAAAATAATTTCTTCACATTTTATTAAAAAAAAAAAATGTTCTTTTAAACTATTGCAAATTGCTCAATAGAAATGTAACAAACAGGTCTTGCCTGACAATTTTTTTTATTTTTTATTTTTTGAACTGCGTTAATTTCAAAAGCATAATACACCACTTAGATGTAGTGAGGTCTATTACCTATATTGCTGGAGTAGTGAAAGGAGGGTGTTTGTAAAACAGGAGTTGAATTCCATAGCAACATTGTCATTGTTGTTGCTCATTGTCGGGGTGGCGGAGGATTACTTTGGTATTTGTTTTGGAGTTTAGACTAGTAGCATTGTTTTTTTGTATCTGTTTTTTTTTTTGCAAGGTTTTTAGAATGTCAAAAAGTTCAGAAGGCTTCTTGGGTTTTGTTTATATGCCACAGTTTCCATATTTTATCCCTCTGTCTGAGAAGCTGCCTAGTTTCTCTTTTAAGCCTGGGTTTTGGGGCAGATTTCAATCTGTTTGATCTGACTAGTAATATTTAATTTAGGATATTAAGGAAGGTATCACTAAGGGAAAGGGATCAGGGATATTAACCGGAAAAATGAAAACAATGCCCTTTATAGACACTCACTTATATGTCAAGAAGCAAACTTCAAGTTTTGGGTTCTTGAGGAAGTGGAACACTTTGAAAGAGGGGGTGATTGGGAGACCAAATTAGAATACAGGGAAATGATTTGGCAGTTGAAATTGGACACCTGTAGTGGCAAGGATTTGAATGATCACGTTTCTATTACACCAGCCCTTAAAATATTATCAGAAGATCCAAAAAGACACAAGACCTAAGGTTGTTTATACCTTATATTTTACGAGTGTACACTTTTAATTTTCACTTTTAATTTTTAATTTTCATGAGTTTTTAATGATTTATGTATATATATATATATATATATATATATATATATATATATATATATATATATATATATATATATATATATATATATACATATATATATTTTGTCGTAAGATTTTTATAATCAAAAATATATTTAAAAAATGTTTTTACCAATATACTTATAATTATTGTTATTTAAGGATATATATTCACATACCAATACATAAGGCCTTTGTACAATTCATACTTATATATTTATAATTTATTTATAGATACGTATTTATATTTATTTTTATTTATACTTAACATTTATATCCATTCATATAATTTATTATATATTATACATATTTAATTCATCTCTTACATATATTTTATGCATTTTGTATACCTTTTATATACATATTTGATATTGGACAATTCCATTGTCCCGAAGTATTTTCACTTTTTCACATTTCAACAGGTTAAATTGACAGTGTTAGGTGATGTTTTTCCAGATGTTGCCCAGTTGAGGCTGCTTTTCTGATGTTGCTTCTTTGAAGCTGCTTCTCTGATGCTGTTCACTTGTATTTGTAAGCCAACTTGTATAAAGTATAAAATATTATTAGTAGAATGACATTATTATACATTATATATGATTTATATTTGGAAGAAGTAATTCTCTATATATTTAGGGATTATTTTATTTTTATTTTTTTTTAATATTTTAAGCATATTAGCACAAGAATACGAGGAGGTATGTGTAAAAAGCACTTGCTACAATATGGAAGGAAGAATTTATGTCACCCTTACACAACTAACTTTTAATTTGAAGTTGTACACTCAAGCATGTTTTTTTAAGTACTGAAATGTTTTTTAAGTACCGAAATGTCCAATATTTATATACTACCTGACATAATTTATATATAGTCATACATTTTTTAATCCCCTCCTTCCAGTTGGTATATAGGAAGTATATACCTCTTATGTTTTCAAAAGAATCTTAATCAATATGGCCAGCCAATGAGTTTGTTCAATGTTAATGTTTTATTTGATTGACACTCAATAGTTTTAATTGCTACTAATTGTTTCCTCTGATTTTGTATAAAAGGAATGATAAAAGTGCTGTTAATTGATTCTGATGAGGTCTGGAGATGAAAGCGCTAAATCCATTTCTTCCTTTTTTGCACTTGTTCAATGTTAGTTAATAATAAAGAGTCTAGATTTTGGAATTTTGGATGTGATTATTGCTGAACGAACACTTTGATATTGGAAGACAGCCTTTATTGTAATCGAACCGCCTATTTTAGTGTCAGTACGTGTTCTACTTCGTGAGTGGTTCCTTCTTGGGTTTTGTTTATATGCCACAGTTAAACTAGTACGGAAAAACGGAGTGAGGCAGGTACAGAACCAAACCAATGTAAACCAGGAAGCTATAATAGATGAACCAAATGCCGTTTATTAAAAAAAGCGCTTTCGGTAGGGAAGCCTTCCCCACCTATATGCCACAGTTTCCATACTTTATCCCTCTGTCTGAGAAGCTGCCTAGTTTCTCTTTTAAGCCTAGGTTTTGGGGCAGATTTCACTCTGTTTGATCTGACTAGTAATATTTCACTTAGGATATTAAGGAAGATGTCACTAAGTGAAAGATGACATCATCATCAAGGTGTGGTGCTTTGAGTATATTACAGTTACAAAGATGAAGGGAGGAGATAAAGGTGTCTTTCTTAAAGCTTGTCAGATTACATATCTGGTTATGTTTTGCTGTCCTATTTAAGATTACCCATTGTCTCACTGATACTGTCTGGTAATCATCCTGTTAGATTTATGGAAGAGACTTTATTGAGTAATAGTTAGTTGGGTTTTGCTTGCCTGTTTGTTTTTCTGTCAAATGTTGTACTGGTATGAATTAGCTGGGAAAAAACAAACTTCAGGGAGTTGAGGGGGTGTCCCAGTTAAATGTCTGTCAATCAGTATAAAGGATCTCCTTTAATTATAGCTACTTGATGTATGGTCTGTGATATCCAGGAAATTTCAGGAAAAACACTACAAAATCATATAAATGAACTACAAGAAAAGGAAGGATGTGATACTAGAAAATCCAGACAAAGGAAGGAAAATATCGGGGCATTTTAAAAAATGTTGTCAAGGGTAGCAAAAGACACTGTCTCTATAAATACTGCTGGTAGGTGCTGATGCTCCCTTGGGAAGAGTGACTGCAAGGGCAGAGGTGAGTGGCAGTACCCAGGCTGACTGTGAGGCACCACAGTCAGAGGATACCAGACTTCCTGTGGAGGGGGAGATGGGAAGAGTCACAAAAGTAGAGCTGAGACAGGCTCAGCTCTCAGAGCCCACACTAAGAGGCTTGAAGGAGATAGCTAAGGAGGCACCTGATTCTCAAGGAAAATGGGAGACTGTATACTGCAACAAAGGGTTATTGTATAGAGAGTTGTCCTCTGAGGGAGGGCTAGAAGGTGTGGTAATACAGCAATTGGTAGTGCCCAGAGCCTGCCATTTGGCACTTCTAGCCATAGCCCATGACATTCCTTTTGCAGTTATATGGACATAAAGCATACCAAAAGACATATTATGCAGAACATTTATTGGCCTTGGTTTGCAAGGGATGTAACAGGGTACTGCAGGACCTGTGAGCAGTGCCATAAATGTAGGCAAGGCAGGAAGCAGGGTCAAAGTTCCTTTGATGCCTTTGCCTGTGTTTGAGGAGCCATTTCAGAGGATAGCTATGGATATTTTGGGGCCTCTGATTACCCCAAGCTCCACACAGAAGAAGTATATCCTGGTGGTAGTAGATTATGCTGCTAAATACCCTGAGATAGTGGCTCAGTCCTCCACTGAGGCAGAGAAGGTGGCAATTTTTTTGTTAGAGATTTTCAGCAGGGTAGGTTTCTCAAGGGAAATACTGTCTGAGAGAGGTGCCAATTTTATGTCAGACCTGCTGGCTTGTCTGTGGAAGCACTGTGGATTGAAGCACCTGAAGAACACCCCCTACCATCCCCAGACTAATGGTCTTGTGCAGAGGTTAAAGTCTACACCAAAAGACAATGCTACAGGTATTTGCAGACCAGTTTTACAGAGAGTGGGACAAATATTTACCTCAACTGCTGTTTGCTTACAGAGATGTATCCCAGGAATCTATAGGTTTTTAACCCTTTGAGTTGCTGTATGGGCGCAGAGTGAGGGGACCTTTAGATATGATTTGAAATGAGTGTGAGGGTGAGTGTGAATCCCACAAGAGTCTGTTGTGGCATATGTCCTAAACCTCAGGACATTGCTTAGGGAGCTCATGGGCTTGGCCCAGAAGAACCTGGCAGTAGCCCAACAGCAGAAAAAGGTCCGGTATGACAGGAATGCTGGAGCCAGACAGTATGCTGTAGGACAGCAGGTTATGGTTCTCATTCCTGTCAGACACAATAAGGCAGCTTGGGAGGGACCCTTCAAAGTGGTAAGGAAGTTCAGTGATATTAACTACATGGTAGATCTGCTAGGCAGGAGGCAGGGGCACAAATTGTACCATGTTAACATGATGAAACCTTACCATAATAGAGTAACCCAGGTACTAAGTATTTGCAGTAGAGGGCAGGAGGATTCTGAGGGGGATCTATGGCTACAATGAGCCAGCCAGCAAAGTCCTGAATAACTATGGTGGAGCCTAGGGTTTCAGGCATATGATATACCAGTGCAACACTGTAGTGGGGTTGGCAATGCTAAGGCAGATGGAATCTCAGGACAGGATAGGGGGTAACGTACTCCCAGACAGGCTCATTCATCTCAAGCAATGTTTCTCAAGGGGGACTTGACAAACTAGCTGAAGTCTTCAAAGGTGGGAGAGATGTAATGTTAGTAGGTACTGCCAGCCATGCCAGGGGAAGTGGGTCAGTGAATGTATAACATATGCCAGCATAGCTACCTGGAATTTTATAAAGAACTATATGTCAATTATATGCTTGTGTTTAAAAATGTATTTGTGAGGTTTGCTTGTGCTAAAATGTATCAACAGTGTTTCCTGCTGGGCAGAAAAGAAATGTACATGCATTATTGTAACTGTTTAAATATACACATTGTAACAGCATATACTGGGAGAGAAGATGTTAATTTACCTGATTTTGAAAAAAAAAATTGAAATTAAATTACTTTATGGGTTAAGCCATAAAGATGTTATCCTACAGTTTTGAATGGAGCCAGAGACACAATGTCTATGCTACAGAATTTGCTGTAGCTCCTGTAGGAAGAGTGGAATAGTTTTGTTTTATGGCTTCCAGATGCTTTACTAACTTAGCTAAAGGTCTAGTGTGTATTATAGCACATAGATGCTAAACCATGGAAGCTTCTAGTGATGGGGGCTAGTGTGGGAAACAGAGTCAGATGATCAGATGTGTGTGATGTCATTCTGTAAGCCAGAAATAATATTTAGAAATTACTAGAAGATTGATTTTAGCATTCTGTATTCTGTCTTGGATCTGACAACAAGGACCACTCACCCACATTATCTTTCCTTGCTCTACAGGTAAGTAGGAACCATAATTAGATTACATATTAGTAAAAAGATTAGTCAGAGAAATATAGTGAGAATAGTTAAGCATTCTTTTTTTTCTCTGTAACTCTGTGTTATTTTCAATATTTCCTCTGACTAAAACTCTGGTGTTTACTGTAAATAGATATTTAGTATTTTCATGTTCTGTTATTATTTATTATTAAATATATTTAAACTTTTCATCATGACTGGTCCTTTTTAGAAAATATTTAAGTTTTGACAGTATTTGCACATATTTATTTGGTGATAACTCTGGCCACTCCTGAAAGCCTGGCTATTTGGTCAACATTACCATTTGTATTAATATTAATTTCACTGAATATAATTGGATACCCTTTTAAGAGCCTTATAGTAACTGACTGGTGGCAGTGAATCTACCTTATAGTCTTTGCAAAGTTAGTAGAACAGGTAATCTGTGCCAGCATTTCCCAGGTGTGTGTGTGTGTGTGTGTGTGTGTGTGTGTGTGTGTGTGTGTGTGTGTGTGTGTGTGTGTGTGTGTGTGTGTGTGCGTGTGTGTGTGTGAAAAGTAAATCTCAAAGAGTGTGTGTCTTAGCTACTTGTGCAGGGACATAAAGCACTGGTTTTACAGGGAGAGTGGTGGAGGACTTGGCTTGGATACTTGGCTGAGGACTTAATTCTGAAGCTGTGTCAGTGGGGAGCCTTACTGGGGACCTGGGGAGAGATAAAGACAGAAACTCAGACCCTGGACTGAGTGTGTTCACTATGTGCTCTTAAGGGAAATTGTGCTTAATTCAGAGAGGTCTGCATCTGGAAATACTGGGTGTATCCATTTGTATTCCAAGTAAATGTCCCTCTCCAGTGTCAGTGGTGAGATTCAGGCTCCTTGCTTACTGGCCTAGAGTGGGGGATGCCACAGTCCTACATGACTTTTATTCTTTGTATTAATGTGTAACATTGTATTTTTTTGTGTAGCTTTTTTCCAAGTCCTGTGCTGAAAGGGGGTATTTTGCCAAATGGACTTTCCTGGTCAAAAAATGAAAATAAATAAATGAAGAAATTATTAAAGTGCTACACAATACAGAAAATACTTGCAATACAAAGAACTTGTTTTTTACCATCTAGTTGAAAGTGTACTTAATGCATTAACTACCTTAGCTTACCTAGCTTAGAGTGTGGATGCACTCATTAGCAATCGGATGATGTTTCCCATAGAATGGATCTGGGTTCTGTCTTAGTTCCTCTTCAAGTTTTCCCTTTTGAAGATATCAGACTGCAATTCATTCTTTTCTTTGTGTGTCTCACCACAAAGAAGGAATGCAACTGCTTAGCAGTAGGAGGCTTATCCTTTAGAATGTCTTATTGGGCAGACACCTTATTTGCTTACAAGTCTCGAACATTTACCTCAAGCTCCAGATCCTCTGCTAAAAATGATTTTCGCTTTCTAGAGCAAATCTGGTAGCTTCCTTTCTTCCTTGGATGATGTTCAAGGCTCATATTCTATGAAGGCTCATATCCATTAGAACTGTCAGGAAGATATGCCCCACTTTTATTGCTACTGATATGAATTTCACCACATGACATTTCAGCAGCCCCTGTGGCCAGATGCAGTATCAACTGACTACTGTTTTGTTAGTCTTGTCACCATTGAATTATCCATCACCTTCAGCTGACACATAAACCTTAAGAAGGTCAAATCAGCTTCTAGAGTATCTCAGCCTTTCATTTCACACCTAACATATCTAGGTATGCAAATCTTGTGGGGATGTTACTGAAGTCAGCAAATGCCTTTCTTTTAATTATTTCATCTACATAAAATCCTGAAATAGGCTCACTTTTTGTCCTTGTAATACAAAATCTTTGCCCTTTCTTCAATTCTCAATAACAGCTCTTTATATAATTGACCATGCTAAGAGTCAGCTGTTGCAGATCATATCTATCTGTAGGATGTAGTTTCAGTGGCCTTAGTACCAATTTGATAACAATCTCATTATTATGTGAAGGAACCACTACAGGGACTCTGCTAATCTGCTCCCTGCTGTACCTTCAGGAAATGCCACTAAATATAAATTATTTCTCTACTCACAGTTTTCAAGGTTTTCCGACCTCTGATCCAGTAGCTACATCTCGGTTTGTTACATCTACATGCAGCCTGCATCTGCTCGACCTGAGAGGTATTTTGGACTGCAGCATCCTATTCACACATTTCTTTTCGGCATTGCACAGCCAATACAGCTGCTGTATGCTCAAGACTTCATTTATCATTACCGTGAGATGCTCAGATGTAAAGTCTGGTGATGCTTGCAGCAGATTCACAGATTGGCTGGAGTAGCATCTCCTGCACCATAGGTTCATTTCCTTGTTGCATTTCTTTTTCATTTTATAATAAAGGAGATTAACACTTCCACAGAAGAGGACTGAAATGAATGGTTACTTGGAACATGTAAACTGGGCTGCCATTGAAATGAGAAACATTGAAGTAATGGAATAATATGACCACCATGTTCTGTGTTGCATCCTTCTCCCCTGAGTGTTTTCCACAATGAGCATCATGTTTACGACGACAGTATACAGTCTGACTCAGCAATGTCAACTGCCTCATTTCATAGTTTGTGCATCTGTTTTAATTTTTTATTCTACCACTTATCTTATTTATATCTTTGTTCATTATTGTAATATCTGGTTCAAGGACTTCCTGGTCAACAAACCGTTTAATGTAAAGATAAGGACCTCCCTTTCTGACTCCACCTATACATACACAGGCACTTCTCTTTCTGACTACACATATACATACTCAGGTGTTCCTCAAGGTTCTATTCTTGCTCCACTACTATAGTACATTTTTATGAATAAACTTCTGCTGGACCCACCCTGCCTACAGCTCATATTATATGCTGATGACATGGTCATCTATAGAGCCAATCCCTCCCATCAAGCCATTCAAACTTCAAGATGACCTCCTAGCTCTAAGCAGGTGGCTTGTCAACAAAAACCTTCATCTATACCCTACAATAAAACAAATCTGTGGTCTTTGGTACAATGAGAAAAATTTCCATTGTCCCTTCCTCACTTCATAGGTTCATAGATTCATAGGATGTTCCTAGGCTAATGGTCCTAGAGCCCTTAGAAGCCTTGTCATATTTATCCTGAGTTTCCCCAATTGTCATTGGTTAAGTGAGAGAAGTTCATAGAGGAATGGGTCTATCGTAGTTAATACAGACTTCATCTGTCCAGGAGAGACATGTGCACTACCCCAGGAGTGAATTTGCGGTCACCCGTCCATTGATATAGGTTGCGTTTGAAGAGGGTCAGGGAGGGCTCTGTTTCACATGAACTGAAAGCTTGTTTCAAATAAGTAGTAGTCTCTGGGAGATGTATCTATCTCCCCAGCATGACCTGTTCATGTCAGAGGCTAAGTTAAAATCCATGGAGCAAGTGACCATCCTGCAGTTTGATTTATGAATGTGTAGCATTTCCAACAGAGCAGGGTCAGAGACTACCTTGTAAGCCAGGCACAGGTCATCCCTTACCAACCTGTAGGAGACAGAACACAGTAACAGGGTTTTAGTCTTTTCATGTAAGACTTGTTTTGTGTACCCTGTAATTTCTTGGTGAGAAACCTCTGCGGTCTCTCCAATTGCTGCAGATGTCTGGTGGGGTACATGCAAAAGGGACCATTGTAGTCAATTATTGGTCTGATGAGGACTAAGTATGATGGAATTATAACATCCTTATATCTAGATGCAATGCCTTTACTTATAACGTCACATAGAAGGATTTCCTTACTACTGTGGATACATGGTGGTGAAAGTTCAGATTGCTATCAACCTGAGTGCCCACATCAAATAAGATTGGGCCTATATTATAAGATCAACGGTTGAAAACATTGAACATCATATGGTCAAAACCATATGGTCGATGTCTTCAAACATCGAACTTATTAAAAAAAAAAAAAAAAAAAAAAGTACTCTAACAGGTTTAAGCAGGGGGGCAAGCCCCTCTGCACTCCCACACCCCCCACTACTTAAATATACCAACTCCGAGACTGCACTACATTGCAGTAAATGGAAATCTCCCCTTTTGGGGGTGTGGGGGTGTAAGGGAGCTTGTCTCCCCTGCAAAAAGAAGTTTGAAGGAGAAGAGTAATTTTCACAATTTGCCCTTTCCTGTGTTTTTGGTCTTTTTTAAGGGGGTCTTGTCAGCACTTTGCAGTTTGAGTTCTGTTAAGATACCCCATCTCCTCTCACAATGAAACTCATTATGGCTAACCCAACCTACAGCTTCAGAAGCCCATCCACTGGCGGATCTTCACTTCAAACCCGCACCACAAACCTACACCACAAACCTGCATCACAAAGCTGCACCACAAACCTGCACCACAAAACCGTACTGTGCAGATCATTGCTACTCCATTCTTGTCCCCAAAGTTTGGCAATGTCTGTCCCTTACAACCTCACCTACCTCACAAGCTACCTGAACATAAGGTCAGAATTCAAACAGTTCCTAATTGGTCGACATATATGCTTTAGCACCTCTTTCTTTCTTATCATCTACACTGTTTGATTAAGTTTATGCCTTACTAAGTGTTTACATACATGTCAGTTCACATGCAATATTTCTCCTTCTGGTGCGACATCAGTAACACCATCCTGTAGAACCGCGTGGAGCACATAACTAATACTCATTCCCGGCACTTCAGCTTCTTTGTTCATGTTTAATGTTATTTTGTATTCAGGTTTATCTAGCAGTAGTTCTGTTATAGCTCTATTGACATTTGCTGTTTGTTGCTTTTCATTGTTACAGTGCTCTAGCCCAGTAAGCAAAATGTAAATAAATAAATAAAAATATAGCAACATAGTTGAGTATGTTAAGACTATGAGCTAATAATGCATTTTTCCCTGCTTCTGTTCCTTTCAGGCTCCATTTTTTTTACTTTGTGACTCAGGCTATAATAAAATGCATGTACCCTGTCACATACTGCCATACAGTAATACTTTTGTCTACACTGTTGCATCAGAAGGACAGACAGAATAAATGCAGGGAACCACTGGAAAACATACAGGAATGAAAGCCTTTTAGCTAGCAAAGTTAACTTAAAATAAGACATGTTGTAAGCTTCGAAATGCACACAGCAGCCACAAGGATATTACGTCACTTGTTTGTGGTTGCTTAGTATACAAGAGCATGCAGTACAGCACTTCTGCTGACAAACAGTCTATACTGACCACTAGCTGTCTGACACTTTCAGTTGTTATCTGGGTAAAGGATCAAGATGTTCATAATGGGTATTTATCTACAATACCAATCATGCAGTGATGGGCAGACGCAGATGAATAAAAAAGCATGTATTGAAGTAATAAAATGTGATATAATTATAATATAATATAATATAATATATAACATAATATAATATAATACAATATATCAATATAATATAGTATAATATAGTATAATATAATATAATAATAATAATAATATATAACATAATGTAATATAATTTGATATGGTATAATATAATATAATATGATATGATATAATATAATATAATATGATATAATATAATATAATATAATAATATATTATATAATATATAATATATAATATAATATAATGCAATATAATATAATATAATATATTATATAATATAATATAATATATAATTATAATATAATATAATGATATATGATATAATATAATATAATATAATATAATATATATTATATAATATATAATATATAATATAATATAATGCAATATAATATAATATATGATATAATATAATATAATATGATATGATATAATATAATATAATATAATAATATATTATATAATATAATATATAATTATAATATAATGCAATATAATATAATATGATATGATATAATATAATATATAATTATAATATAATATAATATAATATAATATAATATAATATAATATAATGCAATATAATATAATATAATATATAATTATAATATAATATAATGATATATGATATAATATAATATAATATAATATAATATAATATAATATAATATAATATAATATAATATAATATAATAATAATAGCAAAGTCTGCAGGTTAGTGCAGGGGTTAAGGCTATGAGCTGGTACTGAGCTGGTTCTTTACCCAGGGTACATTGTTTGATTCCTTCCACCTCCATTTATCTATGTGTGACTGAACAAGTCACTTACCACATAGTGCTGCTGGGCTGCCCATTGTGTCCTGGCGTACCTGACTAACAAAATATATTTAGTAAAAAGCATAATCCTTCTCAAGATGTCATATGACTTTAACTCAGATACTGTCATTTTGTATTGCTCTGTTAATCTTTTCTCTCACCTTCTAATCTCAACAAATGTATGATATCCTGTTATTCACTCTAACTCTCTAATCTCAACAAATTATTTAATATTCCATTATTCAAAACCAAAACCCCATTAATAAGTAAATATTCCTATGATGTATGAAAAATGGACAAACAGGTCTTTTCAGGGATGAGCTCAGTTGCAGATTCAGACAGGACCCATGAAGTTAGAATTGGAGAGGTTACCTCTACAAAGTGGCCAGTCACAAGCAGAGTCCCTCAGGGACAGTTCCTGGGACCATTCCCTTTGGCATTTACTTCTCTGAAGTCAAGGCTAATGTCAATGGCTCTGGCTGACTAAATTTGCAAATGATTGCAAATTAGAAGCTATCATGGAATCCCACTCTGACACAAATGTTCTCCAGGAAGGGCAGACACAGACAAACAATTGGTGTCAGAGCCATGGACTAAAACTAAATGCCAAGAAATGTATACTAGTATACTTTGAGAAGTCATCCTTCCCTGGTAACTATCGTGTTGAGAACACACCCCAAGAGCTAACCCAATAGTCGGGGACTTGAGGGCACACATAGACAATAATTTAGACATTGACCATCATGTATCTGCAGTAGTGAGGAAAACATTCTATGCTGCACAACGTATAAAGCAAAGGTATAACATCTAGGTTCAAGAAAGTCATTGTTCCACTCGATTCGGCATTCATCACACCTATCATTGAGTACAATGTCCCCTTTGGTATGTACCTAAAGAGGCATATCCAACAACTGGAACATCCACAGAAGTTCCCCACTAAAAAAAATACAGAGCATAAGTAACATGTCCTGTACAAACCACCTCAAGGCCCTATCCCTGAATTCTGTCTCCTACAGGCTGTTGAGGATAGATCAATGCCTGACACAAGGCATTGTCAGACCCCACTCTGATGGTCCTCCTGCATACCCACAAAACAAACAGCACCAGAATTACCCATACTAAAGATTTAAACCTTGACTGTGGTATAAATAGGACCTGTTGGAGAGACAGGTTTGCATCCCAGAGACTACTCTATCTCTGGAGAGTTCCTCCCTAACCCAATTTAAATGTAACTTGGACATTTGGATGGGAACAGGAAATTAATCCCTGGTTTGGCACCTATGACTCTAATGGACACAGGGGGCCTGTAAATAGTTCATCTCCCAGGCCCCTGCTTGTAAATGTTTCATCTCCCAAGCCCTGCATACACTTATCAAGGGTACCAAAATTTGTCAGAGCCTTGCCTAGTAAACACCTATGAACCTATACTCTGTTACTGTCATCTTTTCACAACATGATAGATTTGAACCTTGTTCTCTAACTACATCAGTGGTCATAAATTTACTTCCTGGTACAATTCAAAGCTTTCATGAGTGCCTCTGCCAGGCCTTAAATGAAAAAAAAATGTAAAATGGATCCTGGGACATGTTATATTAAACTAGACTTCAGTTTACCATCTTTGTTGATGCCTAATTCTGTGTAGTAGGTGAACATTAATTGTAGGTTAACAGCCCTTTCATGTTTATAATTAGCTCATCTATCCATGAATCCATCCACCCATCTATCCATGCATCCATCCACCCATCTATCCATGCATCCATCCACCCATCTATCCACGCATCCATCCACCCATCTATCCACGCATCCATCCACCCATCTATCCACGCATCCATCCACCCATCTATCCATGCATCCATCCACCCATCTATCCATGCATCCATCCACCCATCTATCCATGCATCCATCCACCCATCTATCCATGCATCCATCCACCCATCTATCCATTCTTCTAAAAACATTTCCTGATGAAGGTCTTAGTAGTGGCTAGCTAATCATGACAGACAGATTTTCGAAAGCTGTAGCAATAGTTATCCCACCTCATCCTGGAGGATGCCAAGGTGTTACCTGGGTAATCACCCCAGCATGTCCTAAGACTACTCCATGACTTCCTCCAAGTGGGCTGGCCTGATACATCTCCCATAAGGGTGCTCATGGGGCATCTTCACTAAGCACCCAAACCACCTGTCCTGTTTTCCCCTCATACTTGAGTGGCAGTCACTGCATTTCGAGTTCCTATCAGATTGCCAGCCTTAGGCCCTTTTTTCTAGAAATCAATCAGCTTATAGTTGGAACTCAGTATTTACCATGCAGGCACAAAGTACAACCAGTTTTGTTTCATTTAATGAATGCAGACACCAAAAATCAAGGGATACAAAGTAAATAGTTTACACAGTGTTATCTAATAGTCATGCAAAAGGACAGTGATGAAGACGGTAAATGATCGTTAAGGCTAAGGACTTCTCCTCTGGTGTAAATATGAAGTCGGTAAATGATCATTAAGTCGAATGACTACTTCTCTGGGGTAAATATGAAGTCGGTAAATGATTGTTAAGTCTAAGGACTACTCCTCAGGGTAAATATGAAGTCAGTAAATTTATTTATTTATTTATTTATTTTATTTATTTGACATTTGTTGACAGGGATAGTCTGACTGGGACAGAGCCCTTATTCAGCGGAGGCCCGGGGAGAAAAGCTCCAGTATACAGTAAAATAATACAAAAATTCAAAAATTCTGCTATTTACACAATACACAATAGAAGAATGCAAAAATAGTAGAACACAAATTTTTTGCTAAATACACGAATAGAGCTATGATTGTCAATCGCATATAAATAGGGAGGCAGGTGAGAGTTTTAACACAGATACAGTTAGATGGCAGCTTAATGTTGTAATGGAGTCAGAGCAGATGGAGGGTAGTTGAAGGTGATGTAAGCAGGATAAGTGGGGGGGGTAGGAGCAGTGGGATTTGGGGGGAGTTTGCAGAGTTAGTGTAGAGGGGTGATAATGAGTTGATAGGATTTGTGGATTAGCAGTTGTGAGGGTCCTAGTATGAAATAGGTGGCCTGTGAAGAGTTGGGAAAGGTTATGTACTTACTGACAAGAGGTAGGTAGGAGAGAGCAGGCCTTGAGGTATAAAGGTAAGGGGTGGCAGGAAGGTGTGTGGGGAAGAGGGGGGTTGATAGGTGGTAGGGAGTGAGGATGAGATGGATAGTTGGCTGATGAAGGGAAGGTGAGAGGAGTGAGAAGAGACAAGATGTGTACTAGGTTAAAGGGTGGAGGTTGCAGGGGCAAGTAGTGAGGTGGGTAAGATAGTGTTTAAGAGAGATCTTGAAAGTATGGGTCTGGGGTAGGCTTCTTAGAGTCAAGGGAAGCTTGTTCCAGAGGATGGCTGGAGAGTAGCTGTATAAGTTCTGTCCTGCACATTTGTTAGGTTTATAAATTTGTAGCGGATGTTGATCTGAGCTCCTTAATGATTGAGTGGGAGTGTAGAGGGAGACAAGTGAAGAGAGACTAGGACAGGAGGATGGTTTGTTGAGAATGGAGTGGATAGTGAGAAGATGGGTAAATCTGAGGTGGTTTGGAAACTCAAGCCAGTGTAGCGAATTGAGGGCTAGACATTGGTGAGATTTGAGTGGTACGTTTGCAGCAAATCTAGCCACTTTGTTGTAGGTAGATTCAAGTTTGGAGAGAAGTGTAGACTAGAGGTTAGCATAGATTTGTGTGCTGTAGAAGATGTTGGGGAGGAGGTAGGCATTGGCTAGGGTTATTCTAGTTTCAGTAGTAAGAGATTTTTTATTTCTATAAAGAAGAACAAGCTTTTGATGGGTTTTCTTTACACTGTGGTGAATGTGAATGTCAAATTTCAGTTGGTTGTCTATGATTACACTGAAGAGCTTGGTGTGGGTTTCTGGAGCTATTATAGTGGTGTTGACTGAAGAGATAGTGAAGGAGGATTTAAGTGAGAATTGGGATTTTGGGAGGGAGTAGCAGTTTTGTTTTTTTATTTGGGGTTAAGTATGAGATGGTGTTGCATTAGCCAAGTTTCGGTGTGGTTAAAAGATGTTTGTGTGAGCGTTTGTAGTTCAGTTGGGTTATCAGCTATAGATATAATGGTAGAGTCATCTGCGTACTGTATGAGGGATGACTGGGGACAGAAGTTGAGGAGTTCATTGGTAAAGATGTTAAAAAGGAGGGGTCCAAGGATGGAGCCCTGTGGGACAACTGTTTTAATAGGGAGAAATGGAGAGAGAACAGAGAGCCATTTGACAGATTGGTGCTGATCGGAGAGGTAGCTACTAAACCAAGAAATAGTTTTTGGGGAAAGGTTAAGTTGAGAAAGGTTTGAGAGAAGGATTGGATGAGAGACTGTGATAAAGGCTTTGGACAGATCTAAGAATAGACAATAAATGATTTTGTTGTTGTCTCTGGCTTGGGAGATGGTATTGGTGAAGGAGATGAGAGCAGTGGAGGTGCTGTGGTGTGGACGAAAGCCATGTTGGGTAGGGGTGATCAAGTTGTGTTGTAAAAGGTGGGCCATGATTTGTTTGTGTACACAATGTTCTAGGACTTTGGATAGGGGAGAAAGTATAGCAATTGGTCGGAAATTTGAGAGTTCTAAGGAATTGCTATCTTTGTGTATAGGAATAGTATATAATTTTTTCCAAAGAGTTGGAACAGTTAATTCTGTGATAGAATGGTTAATTAGGATGGAAAGTGGGTATGCTGTGGATGGTGCAGCGTGTTTTAGGAAGAGAGATGGTAGGTTGTCTGCTGATGAGGAGCAGGGTTTGAGCTTGAGGAGGAGTTTTTTTATGTAGCTAGTAGGGACTGTTTTTAGGGAGAGGAGGAAGTTATCTCGAGGTGTTGTAGTGTGCAGGGGGTGGGGTTGGGGAGGATTTTGCATTAGTTGACTTATTGTATTGATAAAATAGGAGTTAAAGGAGGAGGCAGTTTTGAGGGGTGAGTTTTTAGGGCAGGGGTTGGCTGTTGATGGATTACCTGGGTGGAGAATTTGGTTGATAGTGCTCCAGAATTTTTTTAGGGTTAATGGATTGTGAGGACTGAGGCTGGTGATAGAAATTCTTTTTGTCTTGATTAGTTTGTTTTTTGGTGAGATTTTGGAGTTCCCTGTAGGTTTGGAAGTGGCATGGAGATTTAGTTTTGGACCAGAGTTTTCACTTAGAGTCTCTTTTTTGTATGAGAGCACAGGTTGTGTGTGTTAGCCAGGGGGAGTTGTGGGATTTGACTCTGACAGGATGTGGAGGGGCAAGGGAGTAAAGTATATTGAGAAAAGTGGAGTTAAAGAATGAGATAGCATCATCAAGGGGTAATGTAATGGGGAGGTCCAGTTTATTTGAGAGAGGGTATGACTGAGTGTGTCAAGGATAAAAGAGGATAGTTTTCAGGATTCTTTGTATTTGTGGGGTTTGGGGATGTGGGGGGAGATTCGGAGGTTTGTATAGGGCAGTGATCACTGATGGAGTCGGGTAGTGTTTCAGTGTGAGGGTGGAAGTTGGGATTGGTAACGAGGATCCAGTCAATGATGGAGCTAGAGTTGGTGGATTTGTTAAGGAATGTGGGAGAGGAGATGAGGTGGGTGAAACCATATAGGTTTATGCTGGTGGAAGGTGAGTTACTGGTAAGGGTAAGCCAATTGATATTAACATCACCCAGTATAATGGTTTCATTACTACTCCTCTGGGGTAAATATGAAGTAGGTAAATGATTATAAAGTCCAAGGACTAATTCTTTGGGGTAAATATTGCAGGGACTTCCCTGAATTATATAATTTAATATTGCGTAAGGATCTTAATGTTAAACTGCTCACGCTGCAGAACAATAATCGCTGTCGGCTACTGTTCACATGTGCAGCATTTGCACAAGACCAGGTCACAGAGGTGTGACGTTGCAGAACTCCTGCTATGAAAGGGATAGATGACCAATGTAATGTCCTCAGGCACTGAAAGGAAAGAAAAAATGAGAAAAATACTGCAATACTGAATATTATATAAAGGCAATAAAGTTACAGCACAGGATGTTAGCTTATTCGTAGAGATGGAGGAAGGAACACAGTGAGTCAAAGTAAGAGGAGAAAGACTATTCTAGAAGTATAACTGCAGGTGTAGTGGCGGAGAAACGCATTATTAACTGTTTAGAGCAAATCATCAGAACTTAGAACTGCACTGCTAAACAAATTATAAAACCATTACTTAGTAAGCATGCATCAAATTAATTAGTACATCAAACGAATGTTGCATATGCCAAAGAATGAGAAAATGAAATTATATAAATGAATCACATGTTTGTTAAAGGACTCATGTTCAACATGTTTATAGTTTATCCAACTAGAAAGGACACAACCCAACACAGACTACCAAGGTCTTTTCACTGTTCTACATAGTCTTAGAAGTAATAGAAATGTAATATCACATGACACATACCTGTCCTGTTTAGGAAGGCTGTGACCAAGGACATTTGGGGACATATCTGAGGCGGGGATGCCTCTGGCATATATAGTACCTAATGTCACTGAGTCACATGTATTTTGCATTTTTACATTTCAGTGCATTACTCGTTCTGAAAGACGAGAGGGATCATAGCCTCGCCAAAAGGAAATTTAAATAAAAATATGTCTGAACTTCAGTTGAGATGAATGTCTACAGTCAATGTGAAAAGGTAACAAAGTTAAAAAATATATTTAAAGTATGTTTATTTTGTTATTATTATTATTGTTTTTTTTTAATTTAAAATTTGTTTGCTGTGATAGTGCCCTGATCCCATTGGACCCATTTCTGGCTCATCCCAGGCATTATAATCAGGGGGATAATTAAAATTCAAAGCATAACAGGAAGTTGTAACCTTTTTACAGTAAACATGTAAGGAGAATGCAATGTAATGAAATGTGACTAGGAAAAGCAATGCTCAAAACGATGTTTTAACACGCATATGCAAGCATTACGTTTCCATCACATTTCAGAATGGCACACAGTTATGTAATGAGCAACAGATGGAACTATCATAGTCAATTATGTTGTCAGTAGTCCATTCATCAAACCTTACACCACTGACAGGAAGGAAAAATGCACAAAACATTTCTGCACCTCACTTCCACCATTTCTATACATGCTACCTCTGAGACAGTAAGGAAAGGAAAAGCTTCCAAATTCTAACTGTTTCACAACCTCATAGAAATACCCTGCAAGTTATCAATGTACTTGCTGGTTGATAAAAATGTTTGATGACACTGCTTTTCATCAAACATGTACACTGACCAGAAGGGGTGGAGTTTGTATGTGGGTAATTGTGAATGTGATGAAAAATATATATGCCCCTTCTGATCATTAAATATGATATATTTCTGAAAACATGTATGTTTTACAGCATATCTTTGTATCTGTATATATATGTTTTGTTAATTTCTTATGTGATCCTATTCACCTGGGCTGTGCCTGCAAATGGTCCACTGAAGTCAGTAGATTACCCTGATAAAGAAATATAAATAAATACATAAATATAATGCTATATGAAAAGACAATACAAAGGAATTCTTTATATTCTGATATTGTCTGTTGTGAATGATTACAGGTGATGTTTCATGGCAGTGAGGCTGTTACTAATATAATACCCATTTATTTACCAGGTAGGTCCACTGGACACACCGTCTCTCTTCAGGGGTCACACACAAACAATGTCTGGTAAAGTGACTAGCTCAACATCAGGTAAGTGAGGGCTAAGGAATCAAACCCTGTACCACAGGAGCTACAGCTCACAGCTTTAACACTCTGTGCCAAATGCCAGACATACTGTGTCTGTTAACTGCATGTGAGAGTCTATGTATGTTTATAATTAAGTAATATAGATGAAAACATGACAGAAAGATGTATAGATAAAGGTGAACGATAATGGAATATGGAATAAATGTGTACTAATAAAAAGAAAAAGGGCTGGTAGTAGTAAAGGAGAATGATGCAAGCTGCAGGTACAAAGACAGGTGAGCAGTATGTCGGGGGAGACGAGTGAGTAATACTTACAGTCATAAAGGAAGTGCAAACAGACTAACAGGTCAAGATGTCGGCAATTCTTAAATATAAAGTAGAATTAGCTGATCCATGTTGTAAAACTTAACAGCAAACCTCTCAGTCATCACACATTATGAGGTCCATCACTCATTGTGGTCTTCAAAATCCTCTGCGCTGCAGGGAGGGATGACAGTTCTCAAAATTTATAGTGAAATTTAGCAGCATAAGTGCCATATCATTTTTGATGCTCTTTAATTTGTAAGTATTAAAACACTGCTGGACTTGATTTCATGGTGTTTCACCCTTCCACTTTCTTGTCTTCCCAGGTATTTGACATTCTGCCCACTTGTCACAGACTGTTGCACAGAGTTTGCTTGAGAAAAACACATTCGGGGATTTAATATTTTATGTAATACCATAGCAGTAATTGTTGATTACAGAAAGTGGTTTGTTAGGTTAGTATTAGAGTCATAAAGGAACTGACACATCAGAGAGTTGAAGGTAAATGGTTCCACTTATTAGTAAGACAGTGGGTTAATGCTATGTAGTATATTTCAGTGACAGCTTCAGGCATATCTATGTACTGCACAGATCTTTTGGTGCACTTGTTTTATGACTATTTCTGTGTGAACTTCCAGAAACTTCCACAAAGTGACTACTTCAAAGCAGTTTATTGGACTGGAGAACATTTATAGATGTGACTGAGTGTTACATATAAATTGTTCAGTCATTCATTCATTCTTTTGATGCCTGCTTTATCTTACTCAAGTATATGGGGAGCTAAAGTCTATTTTCAACATGAAGGAGGCAGAAGGCAGAGAATCAGTCCTGCACAGGACAACAGTCCAGTTCATAATGCAGAAGTGCACATGTGTAGGCACTTCTATAGGAAACCAGCTTTCATTTACACATATTTACATTACAATAGTTTACATCCCCTTACATACAAAAAAGGTTTGGCAAGAAGATGATTTATTGGTCTGGACTGTATGATCTCTAAAAGGGACATCTTTGAAAAAGAAAAAATCAACTTGGAACATATGTTCCTGGCCTATGGATATCCCACCAAATTGTTATATACTGTAAGTAAAGAAGGTTTTGAAAAGTGGGGATTAAAATACAAGGCATTATTAGGACTTGCTTTAGATGAAGAGGGAAGATTAGATCATGAATCTCCACAATGCACTTCATTTACTAAACCTTTTGAAAGAGGATGTGTACTTCACTAAACTTCACAATCTCAGGTTATAAAACTGATCATTAGAAACAAGTGAAATATTTTTAAGTTAGGTGAGGGGCTGATGAGAGAGAATGGTGAACAACCCCATTTTGTGGATAAAACAGGAAAAAAGCCTAAAAAAGCTCATAGAAACAAGTAACATAAATAATATATGTACCGATAACAATCAGGGTACCAACAATGTAGAAGTTGCACTCAATGCCATTACATTTCAGAAGATGTCTCTATTACATCATAACACTTCAATAAAACAACTATTACCCTATGTTTAGGTAATTGTGGGAATAAAGGTCTTTAGGAAAAGAATATATGAACATTGTCAAGGAGAATTTAAATAATGAAACATATAACTATTTCATGACATGTAAAGACTATAGTTGGAAATGTTAATGTGAACCCCTGGGGGGAGGAGATAGATGGGAAAACAGACAAGTATAAAGAGTTACTGAGGCAGTTAGGGCTGAATGCCATTATGCCCCCCCCCAGTCTAAGTGATTATGTTTCCCTAGTTCCAGTTCTAAAGATGCAAACTGCTAAGATTTAACCAACACATTTATAACCACACACACACACACATTATTATTATTATTAATATTATTACTGTAGTATTACATTGTATATTAAATGTTGTGGAATGGTCTATCATGGGTTATCTAGTCACTAGTAAAAATTCATGGGAGCAGTTGAATTTCAGTTCCAATGAAGTCCATTAACTTTCTATGTGGATAAAAGCCCTTAAATATATTTTTGTCTTTAATAAAATTTCTGTCATTTTGGAACTTATCTGAATATTTGTCTCTATTCCTTTCACATCCTTTTCTTTGGCTTTTCTGTGGTTATTCATGGCTCATGGTGTGGAACACTGTGGTTATCCATGGCTCACAATGTGGAACACTTTGGTTATTATGCTGCAATTATGTCGTTATTTATGTATTTCCTTATTTTTTGCTCTATTTTTTGCTTGCTACCACTGACTTCACACAATCTACATAGCTTACCTCCCATCTCCTTTATTCCTTGCACCCCCTGGTGCAACCCTTGGCTGGGAGGGCCTCCTTCAGAAATAGGCTCCTACATATACTGGCTGTACTCTGACCTTTATGAACAGGTTCTTCAGGGGTACAGAACATCAAGGCATTGAGACTAGAACCATCATACTGCATCATCGTGGTCATCTACAGCCCTGAAATGTCATCCCCTTGTTTGATGGCATCATCATCATCACCATCATCATCATCATCATCACCATCACCATCACCATCACCATCATCATCATCACCATCATCATCACCATCATCATCATCATCACCATCATCATCATCATCATTAGGCTAGACAGCAATGGAAAAATAACCTTAGAGAATGTCCAGGCTCAAGGGCCTTACAGTGGTCATGCCTTCTCTGTCCTTTCACTCACCAGCATGGAACCCTCCTTTTTTGAGCACTAGCTTCCACCAAAAGCCCACCAAAGGTACAACCAACATAATCCTCCTCCCCCAAGATATACATATGTGTCCTCCATCTATTGCCATCAAGTGTCCAAGGTCCTAATCAAACTTGGGTTGTCTGGGCCACATCTACCCCTTTATCCATCTGTACCATGAGCAAAGATGGCTCCTGCAATTATTTCTGATTGTACAGACTTATGAAGCCTCCTTATAGAAGAGACATCTTAATATACCTTTTATAGGTTCATAGGTAAGCACTAGGCTATCTGCCCAAGGGCATTTACAAGCCCAGCCAGAATGTGTTGGCTTTCGCTGCCCCCTTGGATCAGTTCCCTGTGCCCCTCTCCAGCAGAGCCATTAGTTCCTTGTGCCACTGTCCAGAAGAGCCACTGCAGTGATCCCCAGGGTAAACTCCCCTGCCCCCCATCCACCATCAAGGCCTCTCTCGAAGAGTGCCAGTGAAGGTCTATTATCATGGATTAAGGACAAAGTTAAGAAAATAGTCAATCCAGCTTCATACCCTGACACATTTCATCAAGAAGGGATTGGTTCAAAGACAGACTATCCCTGTGGAAGAAATGGGATCATTTTATGGAATATCTCTTCCTATGTAACGTATTTTTATTTATAGATTTAAGTGAGTAGATACAGCTGTGCTCTGAGAATGCTGTTTGTGAAAAATGAATCTTTACATACAGTTTGTTGACTAAGCTTTTATTTTTATTAAAGATGCTGTTAATTGAAGTTTTAATGTTTTATATATAAGTAAGGGAACTACATTCCTATACGAGTTACTGCTCCATCAATAAGTATGATATAGATGTTTTCCAAACCTGCATGATCATATTATTTATGCAATTAATAAAGGTTTAAAACAATGAGTGAGAAGGTCACTGAAAAAACAATCAGTAAAAACAAAATGAAAACTCCAGCAATGCTAGAACGTCTACTGAGTGACCTCCCAAACCTCTTGTATCAGAGGCACATGGGATATATGCAAATGATCCTTATGAACATCAGATGTTTCAGCTAATTGGTAATTCTGAATGGCCATGACTTGTTTCATCATTTAATGGACAACTTCAGGCCAATAAAGCCAAACCCCACTAACTGTGGATATACATATTTCGGCCTTGTTATAACCTCATCAGCACAGCACAAGCAGAGTGTTTGACTAAGCATCAGAATCATAGGGCTGTTATACCCAGCTGATGTCCATTATCATTAGGGTCACTGCAAAAATATCCCAAACAACAAACTAAAACAATGAGTGAAAAGGTCACTGCAAAACCAACCAGTAAAAACAAAATGAAAACTCCAGCAAAGCTAGAACTTCTACTGAGTGACATCCCAAACCTATTGTATCAGAGGCACATGGGATATATGCAAATGATCCTTATGAACATCAGGTATTTCAGCTAACTGGCAATTCTGAAAGCCGATGACTTGCTTCGTTACTATAATGGACAATTCAGACCATTAAAGCCAAACCCCACTAGTTGTGGCTATACATATTTCAGCCTCGTTATGACCTCATTAGCACAGCACAAGCAGAGTGCTTGACTACACATCAGAAACACAGGACTGTTATACCCAGCTGATGTCCATTATCATTAGGGTCACTGAAAAAATATCCCAAACAACAAACTAAAACAATGAGTGAGAAGGTCACTGAAAAACCAATCAGTAAAAACAAAATGAAAACTCCAGCAAAGCTAGAACTTCCACTGTGTGACCTCCCAAATCTTATGCATCAGAGGCACATAGGATATATGCAAATGATCCTCATGAACATTGGGTGTTTCAGCTAATTGGCAATTCTGAATGCCTGTGACTTGTTTCATCATTTTAATGGACAATTTAAGGCCAATAAAGCCAAAAAATAAATAGACCATTACTACCTTCAGACCTTTGGCATAGCCATGGGCACCTCATGTGCCAATGGCTATGCCAGTTTAGTCATGGTAGCTTAGGAAGAGGACATTATGTACAAACTTGATTTACATCAGCAAGATGCATTATTTTATTGTCATTTTGTCGATGACCTTTTCCTTTTTTGGAGGGGTACCCCCACTGAATTACAACAATACGTTTCTGTGTCAAACTCAAGCACCACATTTCTTAAGTTCTCCTATGTATTTTCTAATACATCTATTATTTTTTGGACTTCACACTGCATATAAATGCAGATGGTATTTTCTATACTCAGTTATATAGGAAAGATTGTTATAGACCTACATTGAAAGAGTATGCATCCATGACATATTTTTAAAAATACACTGAAAGGCCAAGGCCTGTGTACCAGCTGTTTGCACAATAGGAATGAGGACTTTGAGAGAGAGCTCTTGAAAATGAAGACTGATTTCATTTCTAGGGGTTATGATGCTAAAGAGATTGATAAAATACATGACAGTGTTAAAACTAATAGGACAAACATTGGGAAACCATACTTTTTGTCATCACTTATAGGTGATGACATGATACCCAATAATAATAGGAATGTCGATGGGAGTACTATCTTTTTTGGGCTAACATACTCTAGTGATGACAAGAAGATTAGAGATATTATTCATAAGCATTGGACATTATTACACTCAGATCAGGAAATAAATAGGAATGTTGGTGACAAACCATCTTTTGGATATAAGAAAAAGAAGTCACTAAAATACAAGTTATGCTATCCTAAATCAGCTAAGCAATTAAATAGGATTACACCTGATTATGGGATAAGGAGATGCAATAGTTGCTCCTATTGTATGTGTATTGATGTGTCTGGGTCCTTTATACATCCCAATAGTAATAGGAAGTTCTCACATCTACCGTCAGCTGATTGTAATTCCAAGGATTTAGTCCATCTTGCATTGTGCAATGGTTGTTGCTTATTCTACGTAGGTAAGATGAACAGGCGCCTACGAGAGCGTATCCGTGACCACTTATACTGTGCATGTAGGGGGATGAGCTACAGCACATTGGCAAAACATATGATAAACACTAACATGGAACATTCTTTTAGGTTTGTAGTATTGGAATTAATTCATGATAATATTAATAAGGGAGGCCTTGTGAACAGAACTTATCAGGCAGAACTTAAGTGGATTTTTTTTTATTACAAGCACATTATTACCCTGGGCTAAATGATAGCATATCCATACAACTTACTTTAAGAGCAAGACCTTTGAAAAAGAAATAACCCACATGTATATTTTATTGTTATGCTATTTATATTTTATTAGCATCTAAATATATACATATATATATATATATATATATATATATATATATATATATATATATATATATATATTTTTTTTTTTTTTAGGTTAATGTGTTTTTTAGGATAATATATGTATATATTTGTCAGGATAGTATTTATTTATATACACTTTTATTTTGAAAATACTTATATGTATGTCTTTTACTGTGCTATATAGTGTTTGTAGCTTTAAAATTAATGTGTGTAGTTAGTATGGCAGTTAATAACACCAGATATACTTTGATCTGATTTGCTGATTGTAATTATCTAAATTTGAAATGCATTTTAGATCTGATGAATCTTACCACGAAAGCACTTATCTGCATTTTATTTTGTCATTAAAATTTGCATTTTACATCTGCTATGGACTACTTGGAGGTGATTTTGCTTTTATATTTTCATTTGTTGCACTCCAGTGGTTAACTTTCTTCAGGCATCATCTCATTTTTGCTGTTTTTTAACAATTACTGTTATGGTTATGTCATAGTACATGTTGGTGTGAATACCTCTCTGGATTATATGAAGAGAGACATGTCTTAACTCAACAGGGAAAGAATACCCTCCACAGCTTAAACAAGCAAATCAGATATCTTGTTAGGCCATCCAAGGCTAATGACAGGCCTAAATTAGCATTGCTAGCTAAAGACAATCACAAGGCGTTCTTTAGTTACATCCCGAATCTAAAGGGAAATGCCCAGCTATGTGCCAAACATATAATAGATGGCACCACTTACACAGAACCTGAAGAAACTGCTAACATGCTAGCTGACAGATTTGTCAATAATTTCACCCCTCTCAACCCACTTGTCATACCTCAAAGCATTTCTGAAACCATTCTTTTATTGAGTATCTCCAAAGAACAGGCCATACAAGCACTCTCCAACGCTAACAAACACAGCTTCCATGGTTACGTCTGTAGACTGGTTCAAGTTTTTGGTGGGTTTCTTAATGCATCGATGGACCTGTAAGTCATATTTAAGTTGGTCAGCAATGATTATCCCAAGGAGTTTAGTTTGTGATTCTATGTTGATTGTGGTATTGTTAGATGAGGTGATAGTGAAGGAGGATTTGGGAGGGGAAAGTGATTTGGGGAGGAATAGCAGAAGTTTGTTTTTTAGTGGTTGAGGATATGTTGGTTAGTAGTGAGCCATCTTTTGATGGAGTTATAGGAATTTTCTGTGAGGGGGTGTACATCTGAGATGGTGTCAGCAGTAGAGATAATGGCAGAGTCATTGTTGGCATACTATATGGGAATAGAGAGAGGACAGGCTGTGGAAAGGTGATTGGTGAATATGTTGGAGTAGGGGGCCAAGTATTGATCCCTGAGGGGCTCCCATTTGGATGGGTAGAAAGGCAGATGAGACAGAGAGCCATTTAACTGATTGTTGCCAGTTGGGAAGGTAGCTGGAAAACCACCAGATGGTTGAGGGAGATAGGTTGAGGTCACTAAGTTTGGAGAGAAGGATAGGGTGAGAGACAATGTCAAAGAGAGGTCGAGGAAGAGACAGAAGACCTGTTTGCTATTATTTCTAGCAAGAGAGATGGAGTGGGCGAAGGATATAAGGGCAGTGGAGGCACTGTGTTTAGGACAAAATCCATGTTGGGTAGGAGTGAGTAAGTTTGCCTGCAAGAGATAATCCATAATTTGCTTGTGAATGCATTTTTCCAATATCCTTGAGGGGGGACAGTACAGCTATGGGGCAGTAATTAGCAAAATCAGTAGAGTTACCACCTTTGTGAATAAGTATGGTAAAGAACTGTTTCACAGAGAGGGGACAGTGGACTCTGATAGAGAGTGATTGATGACTATGGATATGGCAAGGGCTATTGAGCTTGCAGCAAGTTTGAGAAAGATGAAGGAAGGTTGTCTACTGAGGGAGAACAAGATCTGAGATTAAGGAGGAGGTATTTAATGTAGTTTGTAGATACTGGTTTGAGTGAGAAGTATACCTCTCAACTGTCCAGATTTTTGCAGAATGTCTAGATTTTTTTCCACAAATATTTGGTCTGTTCCTGATAACATTTGCATTTTTCTGGCAAATCACTGAGGATTGAAGTCACTCAATAATGACAGATACTTAAGTTTCACACTTCATATCCTTCATAAGATGCATAATAATGCAAATTCTGTTATTCTAGCAATTTTCTAAGTATATAGGAGCAATATTTAAAATGTGTCCCTATTTTTGGGTCTTTGTCCCCCCCATTATTTTTGGCATTGTCCAGATTTCTTGCACTGAGCGGTAGACAGGTATAGAGACGGAATTGTATTAGTTAGAACTGGAGGGGGAGTTGGTGAGGTTAGAAGAGTTAGCATTAAGAATTAGTTTACTAATAGTATCAATAAAGTAGATATTAGGTAAGGCAGCTGTTTCAAGGGGTGTGTTGTCAGGACGGGGGTTGGGAGCATTGAGGTTACCTGGGAGGAGAATTTGATTCATAGTGTTCCAGAATTTTTGGGGGTTGTTTTGGTAGGGAGTTTGTAGTTTTATGTAGAATTTTTTCTTGTCAAGGATGTCGTGTTTTTGGAAAGGTTATGGAGTTCTTTGTAGCTTAGGGGATGGGTAGGGGATTTGGTTATTTCACTGTATGTCAAACACTATACACTTTACTAAAAATGTTATCCTGTTTCATTTCATTTTTGTTACGTTTTATTTTAATATAAATGCACTTATTTATTGAGTTATTGTCTGATTGAGACACTTGCTGCACTCTGCCTTACTTTGTGTGATGAAACCTGCTGCACATTACAGGAAACAAACCCACCCACTACAAGTTGTTTAATTTCCCCCACCAATGTGATATCACTCTGTGGGACTACATGACTCAGAATCAGGAAGCACTTGGACAGTTGCTCAGGATATAGCAAATACAAATATATGTTTATTAAACTGAATAATTGTAGCTGCAATGAAGAAACTAAAGTTAAAATTATACGTTTTTGAATGAGAAAGGCCACTTTATATGTCAAGAGCTTAAGTACTGCAAAGAGATAAGGTAAAACAAATGACACATGATCTTTAAATTCATGCTGCATTCAAACAATATGATTAGTTTATTAGCCTCTTTATAATAAGAAGTTGTTTGTGTAGTAAGAACAGAAAGGTTATTTCTAGTTATATGCTTTGGTTTTCTCTTAAATGAGCTTTTCTTATCATGATGGTATTGCAGCTTCTCCTTGTAAAAGAGTGAAAATAATACGTGTCAAGACATACATGTGGACGAATGAAAGCAAAGGCTTTAGCCATTGGTCCATATATGTACAAGTCTAAAGCTAACCCATTAAACAATGATCCGTACATGCATTTATACACAAAGCAAAGGCAAAGGCAGAGTCTGAAATCAGAAGATACAAGATAAACTATATTGAGAAGGGCTAAGGTAAAGGGAGGGTAGCTGTCAACATCACAGCACAAAAAATCTGGACACAGCCAAAAATAATGGGGGTCAAAGGCCACAAAATAGGGACAAACTCTAAATATTGCTCTTACAAACTTAGAAAGTTGTTAGAATAAAAGGTTACTTGCTAGTATGCTTTTCCTGAAGGATATAAAGTCTGAAACTCCAATAGGTCTCATTATTTAGTGTCTTCATGGGTACAAGGAGACGAGGTGCATGGCAAAGAGGGAGGAGGCGAAATAAGGATAAGGCCTATGCAGAGTTGTATGAGAGATTGGACACTAACGAGGAAGAAAAGGCTAGACAGAGGGACAGAGCTGGGAAAGATGTGCAGCAGGTAAGGGTGATATAGGACAGTGAGAGAAAGGTACTCACAAGAGAGGACAGTGTGTTGAGTAGATGGAAAGAGTATTTTGAGGGGCTGATGAATGAAGAGAATGAGAGACAGAGAAGGTTGGATGATGTGGGCATAGTGAATCAGGAAGTGAAACAGATTAGCAAGGACAAAGTAAGGACAGCTATGAAGAGGATGAAGAATGGAAAGGCTGTTTGCCCAGATGACATCCTAATTGAAGCATGGAGGTGCTTAGGAGAAATGGCAGTGGAATTTTTAACTAGATTGTTTAATGAAATTTTGGAAAGTCAGAGGATGCCTGAGGAGTGGAGAAAAAGTGTTTTGGTACCTATTTTTAAGAATGGGGGTTGGGTGGGTGGCCTAATGGTTAAGGTGTTTGCCTTAAAAACACAAGGAGCAGGGTTTGAGTCTCACAAGGGGTAATTGGCTAGGCTTAAAATGGCTCGCAAGGGCAGTTAGCCTAGTACTAGTCTATGAACCTATGAATCTATAAGGGTGATGTGCAGAGCTGCAGTAACTACAGAGGGATAAAACTGATCGGTCACAGCTTGAAGTTATGGGAGAGAGTAGTAGAAGCTAGGTTAAGAAGGGAGGTGATGATTAGTGATCAGCAGCATGGTTTCATGCCAGGAAAGAGCAC
>NC_056744.1:322155582-322196380 GCF_019279795.1 Protopterus annectens | reverse complement strand
ATAAGATTGTATAGGTGAATGTAAGTGCATTGTCAGTGAGGAAGGAGGAGATGGAGGGAAATAAGATTGTATAGGTGAATGTAAGTGCATTGTCAGTGAGGAAGGAGGAGATGGAGGGAAATAAGATTGTATAGGTGAATGTAAGTGCATTGTCAGTGAGGAAGGAGGAGATGGAGGGGAAATAAGATTGTATAGGTGAATGTAAGTGCATTGTCAGTGAGGAAGGAGGAGATGGAGGGAAATAAGATTGTATAGGTGAATGTAAGTGCATTGTCAGTGAGGAAGGAGGAGATGGAGGGAAATAAGATTGTATAGGTGAATGTAAGTGCATTGTCAGTGAGGAAGGAGGAGATGGAGGGAAATAAGATTGTATAGGTGAATGTAAGTGCATTGTCAGTGAGGAAGGAGGAGATGGAGGAAATAAGATTGTATAGGTGAATGTAAGTGCATTGTCAGTGAGGAAGGAGGAGATGGAGGGAAATAAGATTGTATAGGTGAATGTAAGTGCATTGTCAGTGAGGAAGGAGGAGATGGAGGGAAATAAGATTGTATAGGTGAATGTAAGTGCATTGTCAGTGAGGAAGGAGGAGATGGAGGAGAAATAAGATTGTATAGGTGAATGTAAGTGCATTGTCAGTGAGGAAGGAGGAGATGGAGGGAAATAAGATTGTATAGGTGAATGTAAGTGCATTGTCAGTGAGGAAGGAGGAGATGGAGGAAATAAGATTGTATAGGTGAATGTAAGTGCATTGTCAGTGAGGAAGGAGGAGATGGAGGGAAATAAGATTGTATAGGTGAATGTAAGTGCATTGTCAGTGAGGAAGGAGGAGATGGAGGGGAAATAAGATTGTATAGGTGAATGTAAGTGCATTGTCAGTGAGGAAGGAGGAGATGGAGGAAATAAGATTGTATAGGTGAATGTAAGTGCATTGTCAGTGAGGAAGGAGGAGATGGAGGGAAATAAGATTGTATAGGTGAATGTAAGTGCATTGTCAGTGAGGAAGGAGGAGATGGGGGAAATAAGATTGTATAGGTGAATGTAAGTGCATTGTCAGTGAGGAAGGAGGAGATGGAGGGGAAATAAGATTGTATAGGTGAATGTAAGTGCATTGTCAGTGAGGAAGGAGGAGATGGAGGGAAATAAGATTGTATAGGTGAATGTAAGTGCATTGTCAGTGAGGAAGGAGGAGATGGAGGGGGAAATAAGATTGTATAGGTGAATGTAAGTGCATTGTCAGTGAGGAAGGAGGAGATGGAGGGGAAATAAGATTGTATAGGTGAATGTAAGTGCATTGTCAGTGATGAAGGATGAGATGGAGGCAGAAATAAGATTGTATAGGTGAATGTAAGTGCATTGTCAGTGAGGAAGGAGGAGGTGGAGGGGAAATAAGATTGTATAGGTGATTGTAAGTGCATTGTCAGTGAGAATGGAGGAGATGGAAGGGGAAATAAGATTGTATAGGTGAATGTAAGTGCATTGTCAGTGAGGAAGGAGGAGATGGAGGGGAAATAAGATTGTATAGGTGAATGTAAGTGCATTGTCAGTGAGGAAGGAGGAGATGGAGGGGAAATAAGATTGTATAGGTAAATGTAAGTGCATTGTCAGTGAGGAAGGAGGAGATGGAGGGGGAAATAAGATTGTATAGGTGAAGGTAAGTGCATTGTCAGTGAGGAAGGAGGAGATGGAGGGAAATAAGATTGTATAGGTGAATGTAAGTGCATTGTCAGCGAGGAAGGAGGAGATGGAGGGGAAATAAGATTGTATAGGTGAATGTAAGTGCATTGTCCATGAGGAAGGAGGAGATGGATGGGAAATAAGATTGTATAGGTGAATGTAAGTGCATTGTCAGTGAGGAAGGAGGAGATGAAGGGGAAATAAGATTGTATAGGTGAATGTAAGAAGGATTACGTGAGTGCGAAGTGGGGGGTAGTAAACTATGGTGAGCGGCTGAGAGTACAGAGAAGTAGAGTTATGAGAAGGAGATGTGAAGGAAGTAGTCAAAGGATAGGAAGAAAAATGACGTTATGGATTAGTCTAGCACGACTTATATCAATCCTTGGCGCAGGGGCAGAGCCGGAGATTCTGCATCTGTGAATTTAACTTATGTTTAAAATGTTTGAGATGTTGTTCTACTTTTAGAGAGATATACATATGTTGTCCCATGCTGTAGTGACTTAGTTAGAGAACAGACTGTTACCAGCTGTATTTTTGGATTTAGTGATGTGGACTAGTAGTATTTGGGTAGATCGAAGGGATCTATTTGGTTTGTCTTGTTGGATAAGAGTCGATAGAGAAGGACAGTTTGTAGATTTATAGATCAGCTTATGAGTAGTCACATGTTGGGTGTAAGATGGTAAGTGAGGTAGTTCAAGCCATGTTAGTTTTTTTGAGTGCTAGGCAGTAATGCGATTTTTATGGTTAATTTACTACTGACTTTGTTACTTTGTGACAGCATTGTTCGAGCTTTGAGAACTGAGAGATTTGTAAGTTGGTGAATATAGGCGATGAGCAGAGACATGTTTGGAGTTGTAGAGGGTGGGTTAAGTGTTTTCTAGTTTGGTCAGTGAGGACATTTTGATTCTATGGTGGAAACCCAATTTTCTGGTGAGTTTTCTTTACCATATGTTGGATGTGGTAGTCAGATTTTAAGCTATTGTGAATGTAGATGCCAAGCAGCTTAGTACGTGGGACTACTTCACTTTTAGTGGTATTTGTAAGGGAATATCACAGCAAGGTTTCCCTGGCAGAGAGGTGTATTGGGATAAAGAGAATAAGTTTGCTTTTTTGGCTTAAAAAAAAGTTATGATTCATTTAGCCAGGCTTTGCAACAGATGTGTAGCACATAACGGTAATTCAGTTTCTACAATTACATTTCAATATAGCACAAAGTTGTGTTGGCAGATAGTTGTTAACATTATTTATACACACAATAGTAATGATGGAAGTAATTTAACATACTATTAAGATTAAGCAAAGAGTTAGCCAAAATAATTTTACTTTACTTCAACACAAATACAGAGATGAAGCTGAAGGTAATACAGATGAGAATTTATCATAGGTTCATAGGTTCATAGGTTCATAGCTGTGTACTAGGCTAATGGCCCTGGAGCCTTTATAAGCCTAGCCTATAGAATTACCCTGGCATCATGCCACTCGACCTTAGTTCCCAGTGCCTCTGCTGAGAAGAGCCACTGGAGTGATCCTCAGGGTGAATTTTCTATTTCCCATCCACTCATCAAGATTTCTCTTGAAGAGGGCCAGTGAGGTGCTCTGTTTGACATGCATGGGAAGACTGTTCTATAAATTGGGCAATCTCTGGGTTATGAACCTGTCTCTCCAGCATGTTCTGTTGATTGTGGTAATGAGGTTGAGGTCTCTATAGCGTGTGGTGGGGAGAGATTGGGATATCTTTAGATGTAGCATTTCTAACAGAGCTGGGTCAGATATGGCTTTGTAAGTCAAGCAGAGATTGCCTCTAAGTAGGCAATATGAGACAGAGCATAGTTGGAGTTTTTTGAGTCTGCCCATATAGGACAAGTGTTTAAGGCCTAGGATGCTCTTTGTGAGGTACTTTTGTGGCCCCTCCAGCTGTTGCAGGTGTCTAGTGAGGTACATACCAAATGGCATTGTATTCAATGATTGGCCTAATGAGGGAAGAGTAGAGGGAGACAATGACCTATTTCTTCCTGGATGCAAAACCCTTAGTAATGAGATGTGCCACATAGAAGGACTTTCTGACCACAGTGGCAACGTGGTGGTCAAAAGAGAGGTTGCTGTCAACCTGTGTTCCCAGATCTGTTATAATGCCTTCTGTGTTCAGTGGACTACCATCGATGTGGTCATTCATGGGAAGTATTTTTTTTCCCAAAGGGGATGATGACACATTTTTTGGCGTTGAGTTTAAGGCCATGGTTCTGACACCAGTCGCTGGTCTGAGTGAGGCCTTTCTGTAGGATGTCAGCATCACTCGGGGAGGTAATAAGAGCTCCCAACTTGCAATCGTCTGTGACCTTTGTCAGCCAGAGCCCCTTCGTGTTGATCTAGATACCAAACAGGAGAGGCCCAGGACCGACCCCTGGGGGACTCCACTCATGACTGGTCGGTTGTACTTTCACACTGCGGGGTCTATCTTTGAACCAGTTTGCAACCCACCTAGTGATATAGGGGTTGATGTCTAGCTTAGTGAGTTTTTCTATGATTCCTGAGTGCAGAATGGTATCAAAGGCTTTGGCCAGATCAAGGGAGGCTGTATGAACCACATTGCCTTCATCAGCTCTGGTGACTGACTCGAAGAAGTCAACCAAGCTGAGCAGGCATGATGTATATGCCATAGAAGGGCATAAGAGAAAAGAGGAGAACAGCAAAATAAGAGTGTCTATAGAGGGTAGACAGAGGGGGTGACAAGGGTGGGAAACAGGAATATTCTCTGCATGAGAAGGTCATGTAAGGTCATTCTAAGAAAGTAGAGTTGCACTCAGGATGACTATATAGGTTAGATTAGCTAATAGTGAAACATGTACATAGCCAGATCTTATTTAGGTAATGTTTAAGCTGGGTTTTGAAACATATTAATGTATCAGTTTGTCTGTAACAGCGATACAGTTCTAGAGGTTTAAGACAGTTATTGTACAAACAGCTCCCTGCATTGCTGTAGGACTTAGTAGTGTAAGCAGAAAGAATTTGTTACCAGAACACAAGTCTCAGTACGGAAGAAGCATTTCAGTGCAGTTTGAACTTCTGGACATGTTCAGGCTTATAGGTAAGCACGTGGGCTATGACTAATTGGGAGTAGAATAAATAATGTGGTACGTCTAGCCAATCTAGTTCTTTTAGGACAATGCAGTCATGGGTTTATAGGGAATGGTTGCAGTAAATCTAGTTACTTTATTATGCAAGATCTCTAATTTCATCTTTTCAGTGTTTTTCATGGTATTAAGGACAGCAGATGCATACTGCAATAGGGATGGGAGTATGTATGCTCTAGCAATGGATTTTCTACCATTGCTTGTAAGGCACTAGTTAGCCCCATAGAGAGAGTCAAGTTTCATGTGTGTGTTTCTTGATGGCCTGAAGGCATTAGTTGAATTTTAGATTGCCTTTGATTAGGATACCCAGTACTTTAGTATAAGGAAAAGTTTCAATTTCATTGCTACTGGCTGAGTACATATGAAAGGTATGGTCTAGATCTGTGTATTTCTTGGGGAAAAGAGCATTAGCTTAATATTGTTTTGGATAAGAAGTACGTGGAAATTACTTAACCAGGATCCTACAGCAGAAAAGGTGAGTTGGCTGATTTCTTGAAATTTTGGGAGAGTTGGGGCTGAGCAAATAAGTGTAGAATCATCTGCATATTGCACAATGGTGACAACTTTGATTACAGTGTAGAGTTTGTGAATATATTGAATAGGATTGGACCCAGTATGGAATCTTGTGGAACCCCAAATGTGACTGGCAGAAAACGGAGAAAGTTCTTGGTGCTGTTAACAGCTTGTCCTCTGTTAGATAAATAGCTGTGGCAGCACGGAGGGATGTCTGACTAAGTCCAAGAGAGGACAGTCCAAGGCAGATTTTCTTGATGAGAGACAATGTTAAACGTTATTGAGAGATCAATAAAGAAGGATGAAACGAAGTTCCTCCATTTCCAGTCTGATTCATGGCACTGGTGAAGTAAGGACGGTGGTTCTTATACTATGACTGGAACAGAAAGCATGCTGTGCTTTGGACAGGACACTGTTATTAATAAAGTGGTCAGTGACAGTGAGCTGGGTGTGAATACATTTTTCCAGCATGTTTGATGTCTTTTAGAAAAATAGTTAATTTTTTTATATATTGAAAAGAAAGAAAAGTAGGAAGGTACTTAAGTAAGGTTACGGATACAGAAGATGGAGAAAGGCAAGTAGAAGGGGCAGACAGACAAACATAAACCACAGACAGACAGACAAGGGAGGTAGACACATAAAAGATTAGGAGGAGAGTGGAAGAACAGAGATACACATTGGATGAACAAATAGCGAAAAGCATGGCCAATGAACAAGGACTTTCACATGATACATAAAAAGAATAAACACCAGGATGTGAATAGTAAGTGTCCTGCTATGGCTGGATTTCAGGCCAGCCCAGAAGAGAATAAACTCAGGTGTCACTCTCCTGGATAATCGTTGCTGTAGACCTTTTGACTGTTTTGTCGTCTAATGGCTGGAGCCTGCTGGTCATATTACTCCAAGAGCAATGCCAGAAGGTACTTCACATGCTGAGGTGAGCATCCAGTTCCTACTGAATGTAAGCCACCATCAGCCTACATAACTGACACCAGGAGAGCAGTTATTCCCTTCAAGGCCACTTTGAAAATAGATCCTTTGCCCTCTTCCTAGAGCGGTGACCATAGTGGCACCTGTCCATGTACTGATAGTCAGCCTTGGTGGCCAGTGGTGACCCAGTGTCAGAGGATTTAGTGGGTACAGACCAAGGTGCTGTGGCCTCACCATCTCCTCTATAGCTGGATCTGCTGAAAGATGACACAGCAGGAAAAATGTTCCATGCATATGCTAGCAGCACACTTATTTCACAGTGAATTAACACAGATGTGATACATCCCCCTCTACCAGCAGAATGGTCTGAGATAGTCAACCATGTTTAATTCATGGTCTTCTGATGCTGCTGTTGCAAGACAAAATGTGCATGCCTAAATATACATGCAAAACAAGTAACATACAAGGACATAACAGCACGTTGAAAAAATGTTTACAATCCATCTCTGACCATCTGTCCCTAACCTCTCCCTCCCATGTACATCAAGGTCGTGCCATAAAGGGGTCACTATAGCAACGCCTGTATTACTCACAGGAATGGGTGATGCTAGTGGCATTACCCACTGTCACTGCTAGCTCATGCTACACATTCACCTTCAACAAGGACCCATCAAGTTGCCCTATCGGATGCTTCTCAGGAAATCCTGCTTTTCCTAGCACATTTTGTTGGAGCTTTCTATTCCACAACATCTGGAAGCCATGGAAACTACCTTGGGTTCATTCATGGAGTAAAATGCACATGCTGTTCAAAATAATAGTCCACTCTAGCACTGCTGTGTATCCCTATTGCTGCACCCTGGCATTGATTTATGTCCCTAGTGCTGCACACTGGCACTGCTGTATATTCCTAGTGCTATACCTTGGCATTGTTTTATGTCTCTAGCGCTACACCCTGGCATTGCTTTATGTCCCTAGTGCTGCACCTTTGGCATTGATTTATGTACCTAGTGCTACACCTTGGCATTGCTTTATATCCCTAGTGCTGCACCTTGGCACTGCTTTATGTCCCTAGTGCTGCACCCTGGCACTGCTGTATATCCCTAGTGCTGAACCTTAGCACTGCTTCATATCCCTAGAGCTGCACCTTGGCATTTCTTTATGTCCCTAGTGCTTCACCCTGGCACTGCTGTATACCCGTAGTGCTGCACCTTAGCACTGCTGCATATCCCTAGAGCTACACCTTGGCATTGCTTTATGCCCCTAGTGCTGCACCCTGGCACTTCTGTATACCCCTAGTGCTGCACCCCAGCACTGCTGTATATCACTAGTGCTACACCCTGGCACTGCTGTATATACCTAGTGCTGCAACCTAGCACTGTTGTATACCCCTAGTACTGCAACCTGGCACTGCTGTATATCCCTAGTGCTGCACCTTGGCACTTCTTTATGTTCCTAGTGCTACACCTTGGCATTGCTTTATGTCTCTAGTGCTGTACCCTGGCACTACTGTATATCACTAGTGCTGCACCCTGGCACTGCTGTGTATACCTAGTGCAGCAACCTGGCATGGCTGTATACCTCTAGTGCTGCAACCTGGCACTGCTGTATATCCCCAGTGCTGCACCTTGGCACTGCTTTATGTTCCTAGTGCTACACCTTGGCATTGCTTTATGTCCCTAGTGCTGCATCCTGGTACTACTGAATATCACTAGCACTGCACCCTGGCACTGCTGTATATACCTAGTGCTGCAACCTGGCACTGCTATATACCCCTAGTGCTGCAACCTGGCACTGCTGTATATACCTAGTGCTGCACCTGGCACTGCTGTATATCCCTAGTACTGCACCTTAGCACTGCTTTATGTTCCTGTTGCTACACCCTGGTATTGCTTTATGTCCCTAGTGTTAGATCTTGGCATTGCTTTATGTCCCTAGTACTGCACCCTGGCACTGCATTATGTCCCTAGTGCTACACCTTGGTATTGCTTTATGTCCCTAGTACTGCACCCTGGCACTGATTTATGTCCCTAGTGCTACACCTTGGCATTGCTTTATGTCCCTAGTGCTGCACCTTGGCATTGATTTATGTCCCTAGTGCTACACCTTGGCATTGCTTTATGTTCCTAGTGCTGCACCTCGGCATTGCTTTATGTCCCTAGTGCTACACCTGGCATTGCTTTACATCCCTAGTGCTGCACCTTTGGCATTGCTTTATGTCCCTAGTGCTACACCTTGGCATTGCTTTATGTCTCTAGTGTTGCACCTTGGCATTGCTTTATGTCCTTAGTGTTACACCTTGGCATTGCTTTATGCCCCTAGAGCTTCACATTGGCATTGCTTTGTATACCTAGTGCTGCACCCTGGCACTGCTGTATGCCCCTAGTGCTGCACCTTAGCAGTGCTGTATATCCCTAGTGCTACACTTTGGCATTGTTTTATGTCCCTAGCGCTGCACCTTGGCATTGCTTTATGTCCTTAGTGTTACACCTTGGCATTGCTTTATGCCCCTAGAGCTACACATTGGCATTGCTTTGTATACCTAGTGCTGCACCCTGGCACTGCTGTATGCCCCTAGTGCTGCACCTTAGCAGTGCTGTATATCCCTAGTGCTACACTTTGGCATTGCTTTATGTCCTTAGCGCTGCACCTTGGCATTGCTTTATGATCCTGGTGCTGCACCTTGGCATTGCTTTATGTCCCTAGTGCTACACTTTGGCATTGCTTTATGTCCCTATCGCTACACCTTGGCATTGCTTTATGTCCCTAGTGCTACACCTTGGCACTGCTTTATATCCCTAGTGCTGCACTCTAGCACTGCTGTATATTCCTTGTGCTGCACCCGGGACTGCTGTTTCCCAAGTGCTGCACCTTGGAACTGATTTATGCCACTTGTGGTGCACCACACACTGCTGTTTCTCCTTATTGCTGCACCCTGGTACTGCTCTATGTCCCTAGTGCTGCATGCTGGCAATGCTCTATGTTCCTAGTACTGCACCCTGGCACTGCTTTATGTCCCTAGTGCTGCAACCCTGGCACTGATCTATGCCCCTTTTGTTTCACCATGGCACTGTTATATGTACCTAGTGTTGTACCCTGCCACTGTTCTATGTCCCTAGTGATGCACCCTGGCACTGCTCTACATCTGTAAGCACTGCATCCTGGTACTGCTGTATGTCCCTAGTGATGCATGTTGGCAATGCTATATTTTCATAATGCTGCAATCTCTCTCTCTATGTCCCTAGAGCTCCACATTGGTAATGCTATATGTTCCTAGTGCTGCACTCTCTCTCTCTCTATGTCCCTAGTGCTGTACCCTGGAATTGATATATGCCCCTTGTGCTGCACCCTGGTACTGCTGTATGTCCTTAGTGCTGCACCATAGCACTACTCTGTGTTCCTCGTGCTGCACCCTGACACTGCAGCATGTCCCTAGTGCTGAATCCTGGCACTGATGAATGTCCCTGATGCAGTACCTGACATTGTATATGTTCCTGTTGCAGCACCTGACACCGCTCTGTGTCCCAAGTACTGTATCCATACACTACTGTATGTCCCTAATACTGCACCCTGGCACTGATCTATGGCCCTTGTGCTGCATTCTGGCATTGCAGTATGTCCCTTGTGCTGCACCCTGACACTGATCAATGTGTCAAGTGCAGCACCCTGGCACTGCTCTATGTCCCTAGTGCTGCCCACTGATACTGCTCTATGCCATTGGTGTTGTACCCTAGCACTTATATATGCCCTTTCTGTTTCACCATGGCACTGCCGTACATCCCCAGTGCTGCAACCTGGCACTCATCTGTGTCCCTATTGCTACACCCTGCCCTGCACTGCTCTATGTCCATAGTGCTGCACCCTGTCACTGCTTTATTTCCATAGTGCTGCACTCTGGCACTGCTCTATGTCCCTAGTGCTGCAACCTGTCACTGCTGTATGTTCATAGTCCTGCCTCCTGGCACTGCTCAATATCCCTAGTGCTGCATCCTGTTGCTGGTCTATATCCCAAGTGCTGCACCCATTTGCTGCTCTATGTTCCTAGTGCTACCCCCTGGCACTGCTTTATGTCCCTAGTGCTGCATGCTGGCAATGCTGTATGTTCCTAGTGCTGCAACCTGGCACTGTGTTATTTCTCTAGTGTTACACCCTGTCACTGCTTTATTTCCCTAGTGCTGCACTCTGGCAAAGCTCTATGTCCTTAGTGCTGCAACCTGGCACTACTCTATGCTCTTAGTGCTGCACCCTGGCACTGCTTTATGTCCCTAGTTCTGCATGCTGACAATGCTCTATGTTCCTAGTGCTGTACCCCAGCACTGGTCTATGTCCCTAGTACTGCACCCTGGTACTGATCTATGCCCTTTTTGTTTTACCATGGTACTGTTATATCTATCCAGTACTGTACCCTGATACTGTTCTATGTCCCTAGTGATGCAATCTGGCACTACTCTGCATCAGTAGCACTACTTCCTGGTACTGCTATATATACCTGGTGCAGCACCTAGCACTGCCTTATGTCCCTAGTGCTGCACGTTGGCAATGCTCTATGTTCCTAGTGCTGCATCCTCTCTTTGTCCTTAGTGCTGTACCCTGCCACTGATCTACGCCCCTTGTGCTACACTTTGGTACTGCTGTATGTCCCTAGTGCTGCTCCCTGACACTGCTTAATGTCCCTCATACAGCACTGTGACACTACTGTATGTTCATAGTGCTGCACCCTCTCTATTTCCCTAGTGCTGCACATTGGCAATGCTCTATGTTCCTAGTGCTGCACCCTCTCTATGTCCCTAGTGCTGTACCCTGGCACTAATCTATGCCCCTTGTGCTGCATCCTGGTACTGCTGCATGCTCCTTTGCTGCATCCTGGCACTGCCCTATATCCCTAGTGCTGCATCCTGTTGCTGTTCAGTGTTCCTAGAGTTGCACCCTGGCACTGCTATATGTTCCTAGTGCTGCACTGTGGCACTGTTCTGTGTCCTTACTGCTGCACCCTGGCACTGCTATATGTTCCTAGTGCTGCACAATGGCACTGCTCTATGTCCCTAGTGCTGTACCCAGGTACTGTTGTATATCCCTAGCGCTGCACCCTGGCACTGCTCTCTGTCCATAGTGCTGCCCCTTGTGGGCTCCACCTTTTTTTGTAGCACACACATCATCTGAAATGAGTACCTCCTCTGAGGTTCGCATACCCCACCAAAGGGAATAGTCCTACAGGGGTTAAGTGCCATACAGGAACATCTGCTACTACCAGCGTTGTGAAGGTGGAGAGTGTGATCCATGGACTGTGTGATGATGAGCAACATGCACACAGTGATATGGAATTCAGGGGCACAGAGCAGACAAAGCTGATAGTGTCAAACCTACCTCCACTGACCATTTTTTATGCCTAAGAAAGGGTCATGATGTGGGAAAGTTGGACTCAGACTGACGCAAGTCAGACTGCAGAGACTCTTGGACAGAGGGTTATTGTCACCTAACGGTACACAGGTCGCTATGCCCAATTGTGGAGATTGTCCAGATTGTGACTGAATGCACTCCCCTGACTCAACACCTGGGACACCTCATCAGGTTGCATGTTCACATAGTTCTATCCTCCCAATCACTTGTGGGCACAAAGTCTTTCACCACCATTTGTGGTTGATAAGCACTCCATGGGTAATAACACTTATTACGATCTGTATATCATACTACCCATGAGGCCAAGTACTGTTCGGTAATTCTCTTCCTTCCATGTTATGAACCAAATCAAACTCTGACAATGCATATTAGCGGTGGACACTATCAACATTCATACTGTAGCAGACTTACTTCAGTAGTAGTGGATGTGATCCCTGATCCCCCATTAAGTCCCAGAGTATGTGGTTACTGAGTTCACCTCCTATGACTTTAACTCATCTAAAAGTGTTGTAGTTAGCTGTCAATCTATCATCTGCAATCATTACCATGACAATACTCATCTCATAGTTTTGCAGTCACCCTCCTCTGTGCCTCCAACCATAGCTCTCAACCTCTTAGAGCAAGAAATCTGTACAAACCATAAATAATTATAGGAGAAAGACCCAAAAATAGAGACAGTTTTTAGATATTGTTCTTACAAACTTAGAAAGTTAATAGAATAACAGGTTTTACATTACCATAAATTTTCTGAAGTTCATAGCTTATAGGTAAGTACTAGGCTAGCTGCCCTTGTGGACAATTTTAAGCCTAGCTAAATCCCCCTTGTTGAGAATCTAACTCTGTACCTCTTGTGTGTGAGGTAATCTCCTTAACCATTATGTCAACCTCCAAACCTGGAGGGTATGAAGTCAGAATCTCAAATGTCTGTCATTATTTTATGACTGGAGTCCTCAAAGATTTGGTAATAATTTGTCAGAAAACAACAGTCTTATGAGTAGCAATCCAAAAATATGAGGCAAAAAAATTGACATTCTGTGAAAATCTGTACAGCTGAGAGGTTTGCCCCATCCATTCCCATGAATCTACCCTATTGCATAGTCTTATAGTCTTTTGTCATTGTCTCCTCCCACACTTCTGAACATGATAACTGTGTCCTGCCCACCCATAACGTGTGTGTGTGTGTGTGTGTGTGTGTGTGTGTGTGTGTGTGTGTGTGTGTGTGTAGTTATGTCTGGTACACAGCATTGCTAGCTCATGTACTGCCTTACATAGCCAGAATGTGATAATGTATGCATGATTTTATTAAGTGCAGTCTGTGGTGCAGCCTTTAGTTGTGCTGGAGATACTTCTTGTTTGTCGTGCTATAATGCATTATGTTTGCCTCAGCCTTGGTACTGCTATTCCAGCTTCTTCATCTGCCTCTCCACCCTGCCATTCATCTACTGGCACAACAGGTATGGAAGGTCCTTCCAAAATGTTAACTCTGTGCTCCAACTGTTTGTGAATTGCCTTGTTGTACAGCATTGCACACACAATAGAAGTCTTGCTGCAGATTTGAAGACTGTCTTACAGCATCCCTTGTGATGTATGTAGATCAGACACTTATTCCACTAAAACATGTGTTTCAGCATGCACTATAATACAAGCATCTCATGAGTAGATCAGACTCTTGCTCCACTACATGTGTTTCAGCATACACTGCAATAGACCCATCTCATGAGTACATCAGACTCCTGTTCCACTACATGTGTTTCAGCATACACTGCAATAGACCCATCTCATGAGTACATCAGACTCCTGTTCCACTACATGTGTTTCAGCATGCACTGCAATAGCAGTGTCTCATGAGTACATCAGAGTCCTATTCCACTACTTGGCTCTAGATGATTGTCACTGTTGATGTAACACCCCAACCCAATGTACAAAAATGGGGAAAGGGGCTATGGACTGATGGATGAAAGCAGAGGAGAGTCATTTATTTTAGCGAAAGGAGCGCTCAATTTCGTTTGGTAATACACGTTGTATTGATTGGTTTATAGATTTATCATTTATACCATTACACTTACTGTAATTGTACAACTTCAACAGAATTGGGCCTTCATATTGCTTTATATTTTATAAAAGGTGAATCAAAACCTGCAGATCCTAGACTATTATCCGTAAAAAAAATTAAATGAAAGTCTGATAAGAAACCTTGGGACACAGGTGGAGAGTAGTCTCTCCTTTGATAATCACACTGCCACAGTGGTCAGGAAATCCTTCTACGTGGCACACCTCATCACAAAAGGTTTCTCATCCAGAAAAAAAGGTCATTGTTCCCCTCTACTGATCACTCATTAGACCCATTATAGAGTACAACACCTCTTTTGGTATGTACCTCAAAAGACATCTACAACAACTGGAAAGGCTGCAGAAATACCTGACAAAAAAGGATTACTAGCCTCAAACAGATGCCCTATGCAGATCATCTCAAAAAACTCCAGATTTACTCCGTCGCATATCACCTACTCAGAGGTGATCTCTACCTGACATACAAAGCTATGTCAAACTCAGAGCTGTTGGATATGCTGCACTTAAAGAAATCCCAATCCCTCCAAGCTACACACTCTATGGACCTAAACCTTGTCACCACAACAAACAGAACATGCTGGAGAGATAGATTCCTATCCCAGAGACTTCCCATACTCTGGAACAGACTACCTATCTATGTCAAACAGAGCTCCTCATTAGCACTCTTCAACAAAAATCTTGATGATTGGATGGGAAATAAAAAATCACCTTGGGGATCACTTCTATGGCTCTGCTTGACAGGGCACAGGAAAATAATTTTCTTGGATGGCGAAAGCCAGGGTACCTTTTTGGCTAGGCTTATATAGACCCTAGGGCCAATAGCCCAGAACCTACCTATCAACCTATGAACCTATAAAGTATTGTGAGATAGCTATTAGCATTTATTCTAATGAAAACAAATATGAATTTATTTTTTCAATGTGACATTCTAGAATTACATTAAAAAAATGAGAAAACTGTAAATCAGTGTTTTTTGGATTGGCTTGTGAATTAGGGTAAGCATGTATCTCATTGTAAGTGCAACAGATTGCCTTAAATATATTGTCAGGTTGAGTGTAAAGAGAACCGTTGTCTAACACAGATGGACTACATACAAGGTTAGGTGACAATTTTAGCTTTAAGCAGTGACAGATTCAATGTATATTGTGACTTATGTTCAGGTTGAGAACTTAGTAAAAATGCAAATTTATGTCAGTCATGGTACCACTGAAGTTCTTTTTCTAAATGCAAAATACAGTCTTCCAAAGTAGTCATTTACATTAATCTGTCACTTAATCCACAAATCTTTATTAATGAGAAAACATATCATTGTATTTTGAAGGTAGCACATTAAATATCAAATATACTTATAAAACTGTATTATCTTGATATGATACAAATAAATATCAAAAGATCAAACTACTAATATCACTTAAACCCCAACTTAATTGTTCAGCAAAACGTATGGTTTTATTCTCTAGTTCGACTACAAATGAAGGGTTTTGCGCCCACCATCATTTTTCGATGTATCAGTGAATGAAATGAAAATAACTTGATCCGTCATTATACCGAAGTCTATACCTCTGTAGCACTCGCAGCATCAAGAATTCCTGGATGACTCACCAGAAGGTCAGAAACAAGTTCATAGGCAAGTGCTAGGCTATCCACGTTTTGTGGGCCAGTTTGAGCCTAGCCAATTTCCCTCAAAGCTAAGAATAAAAGCCTGCACATTATATATACATCTTCTGTGGCATGATGAATAAAAGGCAAACTCTTTCCAATCAGGTTGATGGTGAATGTAATGGTCGATAGGCCATAGGTGTTAATTAGGTAAGTTATTAATTTAAAAGCTCTGTTTTGACATGGCAAGGTTATTTCTTATTTGTCTAAAGGTGAACTAAGATATAGATCCCAATCCATTCTTGTTATAATATCATGGCTATTGAAATTCTTTAAAATGTGAAACAATTGGAGAAACTTTTTTCTTGACAAAGTGCATCAACTAAAAATATGACTAAATGCTGACAAAAAGATAATCACACATTTATATTCCAATACAATGAATCATCATTGAGTACCTCTTTAAACCAGCGTAATATTTACCTTGGAGCCCTCTTTCTCAAAATGGCCACTCCCCATTTATCTGTTTAGTTTCCTAAGGCACATATATGAAGAAAACACTTATTTTTATATTCATCAAAGTAAGATGCACACATCTGAGTTTCCTGATTAAGACATATACTAAAGTAGGGTCTGGAACCCTTTCCTCTTAGAAATAAACTAAATGCCATATAGGTTCTCAGAAAAAAAATATTTCATTCTGTCAATGTTTTGTGTATAAAATAAAAACAACTCAGCATACAGCTAACCAATTCCCCATATGGATGGAAACTATGACTTAAAATTATAATGAAACATATATACTCCAGTACCACGAAGAGGGAAATTACTGGAGACTACAATAACAACAGCTAACCCCCAGGTCCTGATCCTGAAAATAACTGTATTGGCTAGCTGGAGAGAGGCAGACATATAACATAACCTAACCCTAAATAACCTTAACAAATTAACAAAAGATTCACTTTTTTGTACATTTGATCTTCAAGATAGGCCATGAAAAATAATTACTCAGACACTGTTCCATCCTGCACAAAATTCTAAATATGGTTCAGGTATTTACATGAAAGGAGATAAAAAGATGTGTCATTATTCACAGGTCATACTAATAAGGCACACTAGGATCAGTTCACATTGTTATACCTATACAACCATAATTATATGAAAAGCTGCAACCACATAAATCACCAATGGTGAGAAAACAACTCAGTTCAATTTACATAACACAACAGTAATTATCTTATGTGGTATTTGTAGTACTGCAGTAAAAATCTGTTTTATAAAGACACATTAGGCAAATTTCTGTAAGAATGCATGTTATTAACACCCTGTCCCCTCAGTGGCTACCTAGATATCTATCTTTTCTTGGTAATTTGAGAGTTATTTGGGAACTATTATTCATTTTTTGCCTCCCTAGCCATAGCTGACCATCAGCTTCACCAGCTCCATTCCTCAATCACAGGGTCTACTAGACCTAGCCTCTCCTGGTAACTCTATGTCACTATCACATATCAATCACAGGGTCTACTAGACCTAGCCTCTCCTGGCAACTCTATGTCACTATCACATATCAATCACAGAGACTACTAGACCTATCCTCTCCTGGCAATTCTATGTCACTATCACATATCAATCACAGGGTCTACCAGACCTAGCCTCTCCTGGCAGCTCTATGTCACTATCACATATCAATCACAGGGTCTACTAGACCTATCCTCTCCTGGTAATTCTATGTCACTATCACATATCAATCACAGGGTCTACCAGACCTAGCCTCTCATGGCAGCTCTATGTCACTATCACATATCAATCACAGGGTCTACTAGACCTAGCCTCTCCTGGCAGCTCTGTGTCACTATCACATATCAATCACAGGGTCTACTAGACCTAGTCTCTCCTGGCAACTCTATGTTACTATCACATATCAATCACAGGATCTACTAGACCTAGCCTCTCCTGGCAACTCTATGTCACTATCACATATCAATACAGCTCCCATTTCCAATACTGCTTACCTTTGTTGAAAGATCTGGTTATACTTATGATTACATATTGCCCACAAAAGAGCTCTATTAGAGCAACCTGTTGCTTGCAGATATGCACTAGACAACATAAAAATGATTGTGCCCATGTATGTGAACTGTGCTTTTTTAAAAATGTTTAAGTAAAAAATATTTCAAACAAAATTCCGCCATGTTATTTTGATTTGTTTTATTATAAAATCAATCTGAGAGGGTTCCTGGGATTGCCAGACTTCCCGCATAGGAAAGCAGGTCTAGATTTTATGGTGAAAAGTGGGTAGGGTTTTCCATTGGCAGTGTACTATAAAGTACTGACATTTTCAAGAGGTGCCAGGGGTCACTAAGAATTACTTACTGATGCACTAGGAGGCAAGGTGAAAAACGGTATGTCTCAGGCAGAAAAATGTCAAGTTCAGAACACAGGAATTATATAGGAGTGATAGACTACTGAAAACAATAGGGACTGCAGTGAAAGTCTTGTATAACCTGATTACCATACCATATAACAACCGTGTGTCTCAGAAGTGGATCAGAAACCATGCCGTTATTCATGTTCACTGAAGTCTGGAATTCTGTTGCTATTGATCACCCTGCTACCTCTTCAGAAAGACTGTATTCACCTCTCTTTCAGTGAAAAAGTCTTTGTTATGTCTCCACTGAGCTGTATAGTTTATGCATCATATTTTCTGTACATTGCTCTTTTGTAAGATATTACCTGCATGCCTTCAGTGTTTCTCTCATCAATCATAGAATGATGCTTTTCATAAGGATGCTAAACTGAACAGCTTCAGTTGTGGTTGTGATAATTCTATACTGGTTACTGGCCTGGATTTCACTAGCTTGTCTATTTGTCATTGCATTTGTGTTTTCTCTGTGATGCATTTTTTGGGGTATAGCATCTCTTATCAACTCACACTCTCCCTCTCTGTGCCGCTGTGCCTAAGTGGTTCTGATTCTACTGATTCAAATGGTGCACTGCAGTACAAGGCATGACGCCAGTCATTGGGATCACAGGACTGGCTTCTCTTGTGCCTTAGTCACAGTGCAGGATCAGGTGTACTTATCATTGCATTCCTAAAATAAATGCATGTTGGCTCAGGTCTTGTATCATCCTTTAAAGAATGTCCGACTTCAGTTTCAATTCTCTGTATTAAGTTTGTTCAAAAATATGTTTAGCCTAATATTATGGTAGGTCTCTAACACATACATTCATAGGCATGTACTAGGCTAACAACTACAATCCTTTATCTTCCCTTTAGGTAATCAGATTTATCATCTTCCATTCCTGTGACAACTACCTCTGGCCTTCTGAGAGCCACTAGAAAGATCCCGGTATTTATGAGTCAGAGTCTGTACAAGTTCTAAGATTATGGAGTGAAACCCATTTTGCTGACCGCAAGTCTCATCCACTTCCTTACCACAGCAACTCGTCCCTTTTATTTCCTAGCATGTACTGACTGCAACATTCTGTGAGATGTGCAATATTGCAGTCAGTGTACAGTGGAATTGGCTAAGGGAATAGAATTTCTGTTAGCATTCAGGTCTAGCAAAGGTTTTGAATTCTAAGGAAAAATGTAACGTTAACACGTTAACATAACATTACACAGCAGATTTGTATGCAAAATTTCAACTGAGAAAAAAATACTTGAAGGTTTTGAGGAAAAGTGACAATTGTCTGAAGGACAGCAGAAGAGAGGACAGACCAAGTGAGTGAAGCCAGACATAAAGATAATTAGGGAGGGAGAATTGTGTCTGCAATGTGACGTGGTACCAAAAGCAATAGATCTAAAAGAAGTTTTCAGAATGTTTAATGGATCAAAGATGATTTATGTTATTATTATTCTTAATGGTGGTTCGTAGGATGTTCATTTAAGCACAAAACAACATATCAGCCAGAAAAGTAGCAGAGTATTTGTAAGAGAGAATTATACTATAGTATAAATGCTCATACACAAAAATTGTAGAATGTGGCAATAAATGATTTGCTTCAGCCCATTATATCTGCTGATTCAGTACTAGTTCTGGGAATGCACTTCCCTTTCTGCTATATTAAATACGTCGCTTCCACCCCTCTATGATCATGTGTTTATGTGTAGGTGACAAAACTACGACATCAGCTAAAAATGACCAGGAAGAAAACATTATAACTATACATTCCAGGGGGTGGGTTATGCTGACATGGACGACACAATATATTCTACAAAATTAGTTGCATACTTTTATGGTTCTCATTTGGTTTTATGGTTATGTGACATCTTGCAGTTTAATGTAACCACAGAAACCCCCAATACAAAATACCTGCTGACTGTTTGACTAAAACTACACAACAGCTCAGCACATGGACCAGTCCCTACAATTAATAATGATACCTGCAAACAGATGAAACTCATGAGATGTGGCTGAACCTTCCTAAACTGCAGCTCTACTCAAACTTCTTTCGACGACAGAAGCCTTTCCCACTTCAAAACAGTAGTGTTCTTGCAATACCTTTCACAGTGGCAATGTCAAGTAACATATAAAAACATGAAGGTAGGGACTTGGGTGCTGCACTGTGGTTTGGTGAGACATATGTGGAAGGTGAAATGGGAGAAGAAGTGAACCAACAGCTTTAGGAGCAAGAAACCACTATGAGTGTAAAAACAAAAGACGGCCAGCACCACAGAGTATTTTCAGTTATGTACAATCCAGATTATTTTTCTGAATATTATTCTCAAGGTCAGAAGGAATCTTACCTCTTGTGTGTCAGAACACAGTGATTCTGCAAACCAGATCATAAATATTTTGCTTACAATTTTTTTCCAATCACATTCTGAAACCAAGGCACATTTTCAGGGAAAATTAGTGGATTGTGGTTAAAAAGTCATTACATCCAAGTGACACCCCCAGGTGCATGTGCAGTTAACTCCTACTGACATCTCTAGGTGTCAAATATTGGTTGTTCATATTTGCCTAAATAATTCCAAAACCATGCTATGTACAAGTTTTAAAAATATTTCATCTTAAACCTTCCACAGTGGCTAACTCAACTGCATTATTTTTTTGATCTCTGTCTATTGCAGGTAAATAGATATTAACTGTTGTTTTTATGATATTAATTTATATATATATATAATTTCAACATGTTTCTAAATATCTCAACAACCAAGTGACACAGACAGAACTCCTTAGCCTTGTATGAAAGCTCTCAGCTAGATGAATAAAATGCTGCTGACAGTATGCGTGCATCTTGAGTGTTTGCTGAGATATTTAAGTTGTTTACAAAATATTAGAAATGTAATTGCTGTGTTTACTGTGACTAATACAAATTATTTTAAGACCTAGAACCTAAAGAATACTACCACTATAAAAAATAGTTTGCGCTAAAGAGTTTGTCATTTATTCTTCTTTTATAACCCCTATGGTTCCAAAGATATGAACATTTGTTTGAAATGTGAGGACATCATTTGAATCTGTCAAAAGGCTTAGGCTCAGTCCATTGGAAGTTACAGTGCAAACTTCCTAAGCTCCACTGCAGAGAAGGAGTTAAAAGCCAAAAAGTGCAATATTGACACATTCAATAGGCAATCCCTCCCCTCAGCATACAACCTAGACAACACCAGACTTAGAAATGAAAGTCTTATTAGAGACCCTTGGAAATTGGGTTGATAATTCCTTCTCCTTTGATCATCATTTAATGACAGTCGTCAGAAAGTCCTTCTACGTTCTTTTTCTGCAAACTAAGTTTATTTGATACATTCAGCAGTTATATTCCAAGAACTTCATATAAGCATAAAAATGAATACTCACCTCAAACAAATTACCCAGACAGCTATCAAACAAATATGAACTACTGTCCAACAACTATTGTTAGAGGGGTGATGAGATGATGACTACAAACCACCATTTTTGTATCAGATGAACACCACAAACCTTACTCGCTGGGGTGGTGCTGCTTTGTGAGGGTCATAAATTATGACTTGATCATCAAGTTATTAAAGTCTGATAATCAAGCCTCATTTAAATATCGATCCACGTGCGTAGGTGGTGTGTGCAACTTCCTCTGCCTGATAATGCTAATGAAAAGATACTGTTGCCCTCGGTCACACTTCTTACTACCTGTTCCATTCCTCTTAATACTAAATCCAGAATATGAGGCAGTAAAGTAGCTGACATAATGGTTAAGGTCTTCATCTCCCTTGTACAAGGTTCAAACCTGACCTTTGGAAAATGCCTGCATGGAGTTTGTATGTTCTCCCTGTGTCTCTGTATGGTTTCTTCCACTTCCCCAAAACATGCTGAGTGTGTCCATCTCAAACTCACCCAAGAATGGAGTTGTGGGCAGTAGCACAGACTCTAGATACTGTCTATTAGGTGAAGAGTAGTACTTGACCAACTGATTTTAAGCATCTACTGTGGTGTGCAGTCTCCTAAAGATAAGAGAACATAGATCACAGGTTGAACACTGTGCCAGGGCTAACCACGCGTTGGTATAAAGTATGGCTGTAGATGATTTGGCCATGTTGAGTAATGTTACCAAATAGGCACGGGTATTTGCTGATGATAAGAGGGATGAGGACCCAGTCTAGTCTGACCTAAGCCAGCCACTCATGCTAAGAATGGGAGGGGTATATATGTCCCCTATGAACCAGTGTGTGCCCACCATAAAGACCAGCAGCCCTGGGTCAATAAGCTACTAGCTAGCTGATGTTCAGTTGCCCAGCTTGGATTATCTGGGATAGCTTTTTAAATGAAAGTTGGACATGAAACAAATAAACCTGCCAAACATGAAGTAAGAAGTTACACTCAATGCAGGTGTTTACTAGGCAGCTTGGAAGTGAATGACAAGATGGTATGGAGAAAGCTAGACAGCCTATGTGTCCAGGAGAAAAGATGGAAGGGCTGTGCAGCAAAGCCACCTGGCATGGGATCTAGAGTATACCACTCAGGAGGAGGATAGGCTACAAATGGTGTGGGGATTGTGGTGAGAGAGATTGGCTTCAGAAGACAGAGAGGGATGTCATTAGAATTAGTGACCGACTCATGGCAATCAGACTCCAACATAACGATAGAGCAATATTCATAATCTCAGCCTATGCCCCACAGTAGGGTTGTGATAGTGAGGGAAAGAGTGCATACAGACAGCAGTTACAGGACCTACTAGATAAAGCAGGACAACATAAATTGGTCTTGATAAAGTGTGGCCTGAATGCACATATTGGGACAGACAGAACAGGATATGAGGACCACCTGGGTCCACACGGGTAAGGAAACAGCAATAAAGAAGGAGAAGCAATTCTGGATGTCTGTCTGGCAAATGGCTTGATGATCAAGGGGCTCAAACAGATACCCTATGCAGTTCGGCTAAAGAAACTCCAGCTCTACTCAGTTGCATACCGCCTACTCAGAGGCAATCTGTGTCTGACGTATAAAGCCATGTCCAACCCAGAATTAATGGACATGCTTCACCTCAGGAAATCCAAATCCCTTAGAGCTACACGATCCAGGGACTTGACCCTCAGCACAGAAATAAATAGGACAGATTCATATCCCAGAGGCTCCCCTCACTCTGGAACAAAATCCCAATCCATGTTAGGCAGAGCCCCTCACTGACCCTCAAGAGAAATCTTGACGAGTGGATGGGAGATCGTAAGTTTACCCCTGAGATCTCTTCTGTGTCCCTGCTTGACAGAGGTACAGTAAACTAACCTTAAAAGGGCTACCTTCTGTGACCTACTATACAGAGGCACAGTCAACTAATCTAAAAGAGTGGCGAAAGCTAAACACACTCTGGCTAGGCTTATAAATGCCTTAGGGCAGATAGCCTAGTATCAACCTATGAACACATGGCTCAGCAAGACAGTCACATGATCACATACAAGAGTGGTCAACATGCAACTTGGGTAGACTTCTTCCTAGTAAGAGAAGGTCACTAGGGTAGTATCAGCAATTTCAATGTCATGCCCAGCAAAATAGTCGGCCCATAGCAGAAATAACCAGTTGCCACAATCAGCTGCAGGAAGTGATCAAAAAAGGCTCTAAGGTCAACAGAGACCAGGCTGATGACCTGTAAGTTGACTGGAGAGAAAGCGCAGCACAGCAGTTCAAAGAATTACTCGGCTCTAGCACCTCAAGAAGAAGAGGAAATAGGTGAAGTTGAAGAACAATGGCAGCACCTCAAGACAGCATGGGTGAGGACTACAGAACAGGTATGCAGCTGAGCCAGGTATGGAAATAAGGTACATAAGGAAAGCTGGTGTTGGAATGCAGAAGTCCAGAAAGTCATTAAATGATGGAGTGCAGGAAAAAGTGGAAGATAGAAAAGCCAGGCCAAGCTAAGAAGGAATACTGTTTGACTAGCAAAGAGGCTAAAAGAGGAGTTGCAATAGCAAAGGACAAAGCATCAGAGGCTCTGGAAAGTGACTCAGTTGGTGGCACAAAGGACCTACATCAGGTTGTAAGGCAAAGACAGAAGAATAACGAAGACGGTCAGACGCCCTTATAAGGGATGTCCGCAGCAACCAGCTCACCAGTCAACAGGACAGCAAAGGCAGATGGAAGGAGTACTTCCAGCAGTTTCTAAATGAAGAAAACCCCACAGAAGCTGTACTGCCCCACACAAAACCTACAGTGAAAGAAGAGGAGGAACCTACATTAGAAGAAGAAGAGCATTGAGGAAATAAAGTTAGGGAAAGCAGCAGTCTCAGAATAATAACAACTAAACCAGTGGGCTGTAAGAACGTAACTCAAGACTACAAAAACATTCCAACAAAATGGAGAATTTCACAACACATTTATATTAAGCAGCAGGGTTAGATGAGGTCAGAGCAGATATGATAAAGATGATGGGTGAGATAGAGGAAAAATGGCTCCTGAGGGTACTCATAACAGTGCGGAGAGAAAGGCGTATCCCAGATGAAAGAGGACATTCATAACTGTGGGCAGTACAGAGATGTCAAACTCCTATCACATTGCATGAAAGTTCTAGAGACGGTGATTGACAAATGAATACACAGAGTGGTAGAAAGGAAGATGGGAGATGAGACGTCTGGATTCTGATCAGGACGCACAACTAACCTGATGCTTGCAGTGAGACAGATAGTTGAGAAGAAGCTAGAGCTGAGGAAGGAGTCCAACTGGGCAGTCCTAAACTTTGAAAAAGCATATGATGAAGTCCCAAAAAGGTGCAGTGGTTCAAAGACTAAGACACATTGGTAGAATTAGGGCAGACTATGTACAAGGACCCAGTTACTCAAGTGCAAACAGTGTGTGATCTAACAGAGGGTTCCCAGTGGGAGTGAGTATGCATCAGCTTTCATCCCTGATCCCACTGCTGTTCATACTGGTGATGAACTACATCAGCAAACAGGTTGGAGGGGACAATTAAAGTTGCTGTATGCAGACAATGTGGCATTACAGGCAGACTCTGAGCGAGAACATCAGCAAAGGATAGGGGAATGGAATGCAAAACTGAAGGACGTGGAATGAAACAGAGTACAAATAAAAGAGTTGTAATGGCAGGAAATGGGGGAATCAGAAGAACCTAAGAAATGGGACAAAAGGAAAACAGTGCAGCAGGTTAACGTCTTCTAGTATCTGGGGGGGGGGTTGTGGAGAAGGAAGCTCTGAATGAGGAGAAAGCCAGAATCAGAGGAATGGTGTTTGACAGAAGAATTCCCAAAGAAGCTGAAACATAAAGTATACAAAACACTGCTGTGACAAGTACAACCATATGGTTCAGAAACTTGGGCAGTAAAGGCAGACCAGATGAGGTAGCTAGAGGTGATGGAAATGAAGTGACCGGGATGGGTGATAGGTGCACATTGTGGGACAGTCAAATAAATGCAAACATAAGACCAGAAGCCAAAAGTAGCTCGAAATGCAAAAAAGGTCAAATATAACAGGTTATGGTGGCTTGGGCACATGTGCAGAAAAGCAGAACACAATCTGTTGAAGAAGATTTGGGACAGACAAGAATTAAAGCAAAAGGAAATGAGGACATCCAGCTAAATGTTGTGACAGTCGACGTGAGTGTTGAAGAAGGTAAGAGAGTGGTATTGAATAGACAGAGATGGCAAACGTTGACATGACACCCCAATCTCATGTAGAAAATAGAAAAAGGGGAATTAGTGATGATGATGAATCTGAGGCAAGTCCTTCAAATAATACTTCCTTCCAAAGTATCCAAACTTATAAACTCTCAATGGAAAATGTCTCAGATGACCAACACTCAGAGAGAATACAGGGCCTGACCACTGATGACAGTTGTAAAAGACACTGGTCTTTTACATTTTTATTGGTTGTTTCTGCAACAAGACACTCTGTAAAGAATACACTTTTAAGCCAATGGAGATAAATGTTAAATATTTAGGAGATGTTTCCCCTACCCACATTCAAAGTGGTTGCACCCTTAACCAGTACCAACATTTTGTAATAATGAAATCTCAATATTGCCACATAGGTTCAAAGTTCATAAGTGTGTACTAGACTAATGGCCCTGGAGCCTTTACAGGCCTAGCCCATAGAAGTGCCCTGGCATTGTGCCGCCTGATGTTAGTTCTCGGTGCCTCTGTCAAGAAGAGTCACTGGAGTGATCCCCGGGGTGACATTTCTATTTCCCATACACTCATCATTTTTTCTCTTGAAGAGGGCCAGTGAGATGCTCTGCTTGACATGTATGAGAAGTCTGTTCCAGAGCATGGGCAGTCTCTGGATTATGAACCTGTCCCTGCAGCATGTCCTGTTAATTGTGGTAATGAGGTTGCGGTCTCTGCGTGTGATGCAGAGGGACTGGGATTTCTTTAGATGTAGCATTTCTAACAGAGCTGGGTCAGACATGGCTTTGTAAGTCAAGCAGAGATCACCTCTAAGTAGACGATATGAGACAGAGAATAGCTGGAGTCTTTTAAGTCTGTCCATGTAGGACACGTGTTTAATGCCTATGATCCTGTTTGTGAGGTACTTCTGTGGCCTCTCCAGCTGTTTCAGGTGTCTAGTGAGGTACATGCCAAATGGGGCATTATACTCGATGATTGGCCTAATGAGGGAATAGTACAGAGAGATGATGACCTTTTTCTTCCTGGATACAAAACTCTTGGTAATGAGATGTGCCACATAGAAGGACTTTCTAACCACAGTGGCAACGTGGTGGTCGAAGGAGAGGTTGTTGTCAACCTGCTTCTCCAGATCTCATATAACACCTTCAGTGTTCAGTGGGCTCCCATCAATGTGGTAATTAGTGGGAACTGAGTTTTTACCAAAGGGGATGATGACACACTTTTTGGCGTTAAGCTCAAGGCCATGGTTTTGACATCAGTCATTGGTTTCAGTGAGGCCTTTCTGTAGGATGTCTTCATCACTTGAGGAGTTAATAATGGTTTCCAGCTTGCAGTTGTCTGTGAACTTGGTCAGCCAGAGTCCCTTTGTGTTGGCCTGGACTTCTGAGAAGTAGATGCCGAACAGGAGAGGACGAGGGACTGGTCCCTGTGGGACTCCACTCTTGACTGGTCGGCAGTTTGACTTGGAGTCTGCAACTTTCACACTGTGTGTTCTATCTGTGAGCCAATTTGCAACCTACCTAGTGATATAGGAGTTTATGCCTAGTTTGGTGAGTTTATCAATAATTCCCATGTGATGAATGGTATCAAAGGCCTTGGTCAGATCGAGGTAGGCTGTATGCACTGCCTTACTTTCATCCACAGCCCTGATGACGGACTCAAAGAAGTCAACCAGGTGGAGCAGAGATGATCTCTTTTTCACAAAGCCAAACTGAATGTGGTCCAGAGTTTGGAGATTTCCTATATCTTTGTTAATCAGGTCCATGATTATGCACTCCACAGCTTTACATATCAGATTAGTCAGGCTAATGGGGTGAAATTCCCAGGATCTGTAGTCTCTCCCCCTATATGGAGAGAGATGACTGTAACAATACACCATTCAGTAGGGACAAAGCCTGAGGTGAGGCTGTGACTAAACAGGGCACACAGATGCGGTGCCAGTACACGTTGTAGTTGATGTAGAACACATCTAGTGGATATTGTCGGGTCCCATGGAAGCTGTATTCTTGGCCTTGGACAATGCAGCTTTAACCTGGGCTGCAGTAATGCTGGGTGCCTGGCATTCTTCTGGTATTGTGATTGGTCTTTTTGGGGGGAGAGAGAGGTAAAGTTGGCACTGAATCTGCTGGCCAGTATGTTGGCAATATGTGTTGGGTGAGTATAGCAGGTACCATTGTGCAGTATCTCAGAGCAAATCTAGGTTTTGCCGTGGAGATTCTTGATATAGCTATAGAAGGCTTTGTGATTGTTTTTAGCATCTGCCGCAATTCTGTCTTCATAGCTGGCTTTAGAGGATTTGATGAGAGATCTCAACTTTTTGTTGAAGCTAAGAAGGGAGTTTTTCCAGTCTTGGGACTTCACCTTTTTCTGAAACAGTTTCTTCCTTCTGTTGTAGAGTTTATTAATGGCAGAGGACCACCAGATTGGCTTCCTTTTCTTAGAGGAGAGTGTCTTGGTTCTGTTGAGTATGGCTAATTCCATGCATTTGTGTACATGTTCATACAGTGCATTGGTGTATAATTCGGCAGTCATGCAGCTATTTTCTATTTGCATGGGTGCCGTGAAGTTACCCACCTCTGTTTTTAGGAATCCAAAGTCAGCTTTGGAGAAGTTTTTCAAGGTGGTTACCTTTGTGGGGAATGTGAGTGAGATGTGGATTTCCATGGTGATTAGTTTATGGTCAGATCTGACCGGGGAGGAGTAGACTATTGGCGTAGAGCAATGGTTGTCCATGTTAGTAATAACCAGGTTAAGGATGTTGCTTCCTCTAGTGGGGGTCAGAAGAGGCTATACTAACAGTCTCTGCATGAGACCTCAATGGATGAGGATTCCTGTATCCTTAATGGACAGATAAAAACATTTCTCATACACATACAGAAGATTTCTCAGATGGGCAATCTTCAAATAAAATTACAAATATTTGGTGTTGTATTTGCAAACTCCACTGGTCCAACAATTCTTCTATTTGATTTACACTGTGCAAGATTGTGTCAAACCCCCATCATAAATTCAATGATTTTAAGACTCTCACCGTATGTTTATGAGACTTAAGGACTCAAATTATATTTACTAGCAAAAAGCATTGTCTACCGACATACCCATGAAGGGAGCTCTGCAAATAAGATCTCAATGATAAATACTTCCATAATGATGACCTGTTCAATTTCCAAAACTTTTGCAGATTCTTGAAGTTATCCACCGATTTTAGGCCATGATGAAGTTTTGGGAAGACTGTCAACAAGGTTCTCCTGTACAAGGTTAATCTGTGGACTATCCTAAATCTTAAAATAAAGTACCCCATCATAAAACTATTGCAGAGCCCCAGATATTCTCCCAAGGAATGATCCTGGACAAAATTGGGGGGGTTTATGAATCTGGCACAAGAAGTGCTGTCCTCTGAGATGCCCCAAAAGAGTCTCAGGGTACTAACTCAGTCCCTATAAACAATTACAGTTAAAAATTCTCCTGTCTAAACATGACCAAATGGAAAGTTGATCTTGACTGACTGAAAAAGTTGAAATAATGTAAAGATCCTAGCATGTGTTTTCAATACAGGAATAAATAAATCTGCGTGACATTCTAGTATGACTTACTTTTGGAGCTTCCCCAAATCAACATTATTTCCCATCTCACATATATTTAAGTAAAATGATAGGTTTCCTTAGCAATTTCTGACTGTTGTGTTAAACAGATATACTTAGATAAAAAAGGGAACTGTAAACATTTTAGCAAAACAATGCATCCCATCAAACTTAGACACAGTCATCTCCATACATTCCCTCATATTAAAGCCTTATCCTGAATTCTAGACACGTTAGCAGGAATCCTAGTTTGTATATCAGGATGTAGAAGGACCACTAAATATGTAATATTTGTCTTTGTTGTTGGAAATGGCATGGGGTGGCATGCTGCTGGAATGCCAAAGCTGCCCCATTAGCTGAAAAAAGTTCAGTTTCACTGGAGTTCATTGTAAGTCTAGATATTTGTCCAAATTCCTGAAGGCACTTATTTACTGTCCCCAAACCTTATCTGGGTCTTTAGTTAAAATCACACAGTCATCAGCAGGCATGAGGGTTGTGGTAATTACTCTATAAACAGTCCATCCTGTTAAACCTGGATGAATATTTAGAAACCTGTTCAGGGGATATATAGCCAACAAAAATAATGTGGGGGACAGGGTAAGTTTTGGTGCATCCTCTATAAATGTGAGATACAGATGACAGCATGCCATTCATTAATATTCTAGCTTAAAGCAAGTAATAAAAAGACTGAATCACTCTGATGTTAACCTCATAATGGCCAATTCCTAGAGGCACCTCCTGTAAGTAGTCCCTGTGGATAGAGTCAAATGCATTTTTGAGTTTGCAAAGATAGTGAGTGGCAGTTCTGTCGCATTCCATAGTGCTTGCACATAAATGTGCAGTATTTGAAAATTGTCCACCGCTTCTCTCCTTAATGAATACATCATGAGTGTTAGAAACTATCAGGCAAGAAAGTAGCACTCTTATCTGCTAAAATTCTAGCATAGTTTTAGAGATCTACATTTATCTAGAACACAGGTCAGTAGTTTGAGATCAAAGTGCTATCCTTACCCACTTTGAGCAACACTGTAATTACTGATACTGCAGATAAGTAATTACATTTTCTTCTGATGTTTGAAAGGCTCTTAAAATTTGTCCCAAGCAAGGTGAAAGTAAGTCATTCAGAGTAAGGAATAGTTCAGAATTAGTTCCATCAGACCCCGGAGCATTGCCTTTTGGCAACTTAACAATTGTGAGGCAGACATCAACCAGCTGAATTGGAGCATTAAGCTTTACTTGTGCTAACTATTGTAAAGCTGAGGGAGTGGCATTGTCCTTAAGAAATGTTGGCATTTGTCCCTCTGTCCACATGGGATGAGGGGTCAGATTATAGATCACAATAAAAGTCCAGAAACACCCCATTTATCCCATGAGGAAAAGTGCATTATAAATGTGCTTGCTTCCTTCTAACCGCTGGGATCGGAGTAACTTTATGTCTCATTTTTAACCTATAGCAGGAGTTGCCTCTGGTTTGATATCATCACCCCTGCCCCCGTCAGTTTTCTCTGTATGTACAGGCAGCCTTTCTCTTTTCTAGCCATACTGAGAAGCTGATGTAATGGTTTGTATTGGGATAATAGTAAGCAACCTCTGAATCTGGTGAAGATGCATCTCTTTCAAACTTATTGCATGACCTTTTCTACTTGCACAGTCTTATCATAGATTTATAGGTTCATAGGTCCATAGGTACTTAGTAGGCTATTTTTACAAGAGGCTATTTAGAAGCCTAGCCATACATCCCCATGAGGTTTTTAGCCCTTATATTGTACATACAAATAACTCAGAGATAAGCACAGCATATTCATGGTCCCCTATCCATGACAGGCAAGGGTGCCAAACCACTGGTGAATTTGTGGTTACCCATCCATTCATCCAGATTACATTTGAAAGTGTAAGAGAAGTACTTTGCTTTATGTGGACAGGAAGCATGATACTTTCTGTAATACAGATCTATCCTTCTAGCATGTTCTCTTCATGTTGCAAAAGATATTTAGGTCTCTTGAGTGGGTATTTATACCCTCACTGGACTTGTAAATGTATAGTAGGTATGAAAAGACAGACTCTGGTGAGTTTCTGAATGCAAGGCAAAGATCCCCTCTCAGTAGTCTGTATGACATCAAGAAGAGGGACAAGGCCTTGAAATGGTCTGCACAGTTGTTATGATTTAGGCCCTTGATTTTCTTAGAAAGAAAGCATTGTGGGTATTCAGGTTGTGTCAAATGTTTGGAAAGGTACATACTGAAGGAGACATTATATTAAACAATTCACCTGATAACTGTGTAATACAGTGGAATCATCATATTCCCTAGGCCTGAAAACCCTACCCTTATTAATAATCTATGCAACAAAAAAGCACTTTCTTACAGTAGTGGATATGTGGTGACTGAAAGACAGTTCATTGTCTACATAGGTTCCCAGCACCCTAACTACTGAATAAATTTTCAGGGGTGTATTGTCAATTTGACAGTTACAAAGAACTTCTTGTTGTCAAAGGATACTATCATACTTTTCTTCACATTCAGTTTTAGTCCAATGTTTTGGCATCAACTATTGGTTTAGTAAAGGATGTCTTCATTCTTACTTTTATTTTAGTTTTATTTTCTGTTCAGTAATTTGGTGGTTTGAAATAATGGTTGAAACATATTGTGATTTATTGTTTTTAGTTTTCATGTGTAGTTATGATGTTTTGTTTCATGTATTTATTAAGAACAAAGTATTTTTACATATATAGTTTTTATAATATACATTTGTGCTTAGTAGTTTTTATATGAGAACATTAGGTGCATATCATATGCTTGCAAGTATTTAAAGGTAAAGTTTAGGCTCATTAACATTTTATTTGAAGATGGGTATGTTTAATTGAACAAATTGTAGCATGCTACAGGCCACCCTCTCAAACTCAGGAACCCCACACAGCCTTCCTGAAGACACTGGAGGGTATAAATGTATCTCCAAACACCATCATATTGGGTGACTTCAACTAATAGACTGGGAACATTACTCAAGCCCTAACTTTCTAGCCCAATGGTTCCTGGAGTTCATAAATTCAAATGCCATGGAACAGCTAGTCACTGTTCCCACGAGAAGAGAAAATATACTAGATCTCATTGTCACAAACATGGGGACAAAATGCTCCACACTGGAAGTATATCCCTCATTGGTGAGATCTGATCATAAACTAATCTCACTGGAAATCCACATCCCACCCCAAACAAAAGACCATAGTGAAGAACTTCTCTAAAGCAAACTTCACACTACTCAAGACTGGTGTGGTATCCCCCTGAGCCAGAGGAAACCACAACCAGCCCTTACAAATGCCTTCTATGAACACCTCCAGGACTGCATGGATCAGGCAATCCCAAATAAAACCAAGACTCTTTCCACCAGTCTGCTGGACCCCAGCCATTAACAAACTTTACAATAAGAGGAGAAAGCTATTACATGATAGAACAAAATCAATAAAAGGGAAGTCACCCCTGATCATTATTAGTAAAAAATACGAGCACTCATAAAATCAACTAAGGCCAATTTTGAGAGAAAAATTGCCATGGATTCAAAGGACAATCATAAGGCCTTTTTCAGCTATGTTAGGAACCTGGGTGGAAACTCCCAGATATGCTCAGAATTAGTCCAAAATGATACAAAAATCACTGAACCCACAGACATTGCCAACATACTGGCAGACAGGTTCAGTGCAAACTTCACCCCCCTAAAGGAGAGATAACTATCCCAGCCCTCTCTAAAGCTAAAAACACAGCATCAATGGGACCGGATGGTGTCCCCGGCTGTGTGCTACATGAGCTAAATGAGGAATTAAACCCGCACATAAGGCAGCTGTTTAATCTCAGCCTTACCACAGGATCCCATAAGCTTAACAAGTCTAGTCTGCAAAGCTATGGAGAGGATCATAATGGAGCTCATAAACAATGATATAGGAACTTGCAGACATTGGACCCGACCCAGTTTGGCTTTGTCAAGGGAAGATCATGCCTTTTGAACTTACTTCTTCAAACAGTCACCAAGGCCATTGATGAGGGAAAGGCAGTCCATACAGCCTACCTTGACCTTGCAAGCTTTCACACAATACCCCACTCGGTATAATGTAAACCCATATGTCACAAGATGGGTTGCAAACTGCTTTAAGGACAGAACCCACAGGGTTAGAGTTGCTGGCGCAGTCAGACTCCAAGCCGGTCACAAGTGGTGTCCCACAATTGTTTGGCATCTACTTACAGGCCAACATGGGAGGACATCCTTCAGAAGGGACTCACGGAAACAGATAGCTGGTGCCAGAGCCATGGCCTGAAGTTAATATAGGTGGCAATCCACTAAGCACAGAAGAGGTTATCAGGGACCTGGGGACCCAGGTTGACAGTGGCCAAAGTGGTTAGAAAGACCTTCTACATTGCCCACCTGATCATGAAGGGATTCACATCCAGATCTAGTGAGGTCATTGTTCCCTGTACTCTTCACTTATCAGACCAATGATGGATGTATCTCACCCGACATCTGCAGCAACTCACCAAAAGGATAAAGTGACTCCAAAATATGTCATATGCTGCCAGATTAAAGAAACTCCAGCTCTACATCTGCTCAGAGGTGACATGTGCCTGACATACAAGGCCATGTCCAACCCAAATCCACCGGATATAAATAAGACCTGTGGATGGGAGATCGAGGTTTACCCTGAATCATCTCTGTGTCACTGCTGGACAGAGGCACAACAAACTAATGGGCACAGTAATAAATGCCTTAGGGCAGATAGCCTAGTATAAACCTATGAACCTATGAACCTATAATTAGTGGAAGTGTATTTATTGCCTTAAGCTTGTATAGGTTTTTTGTTTTGAAGAAGTCTGTGAATAAAGACGAAACCTAGGTAAACTGTCGTTGTTTCTTGAGGTTGATGCCAGCTTGCAGTTCCTGATAACGGGCCACATCAGTGTTTCTCCTTTGTGGTTTAAGTAGTTTTGTGTGGTTTTATTAATTCGAGTTGTCAAAATGGAGAGCCTGGAATCTGGCCCTGATATCATGGGGCTGCTGGAGCGTATTAACCAACAATAGTCGGAGCATACCCTACAGATTAAACAGTTGACAGACCAACAGCAGTGTATTAATGGAAGTCCACCTGGAAGTTTGGGAAGTTTAGGTGTCCCTTTAACTCAACCTACCCCAAATGTTGTGGTTGCCTTTGGATTGGAACCCCATGAAGTGAGTACTGGTGAGCGGACCCAAAATGGGGCTAGAAATGTGAGTAGTGCTGTAGTTAATAGCTCATGTTTGGACAAAATGCAGTGGAAGGTTAATAACTTTAACTTCCAGCAGGACAATGGGTCTAATAATTGCACCAAAAAGTTAATAAATCTTTAGTTGATCGTATGAAAGAATTTGAGAAAAAATTGTTCAATATGTAGAAACTACAGATAGAAAATTGTTATTTACACAAAAACATTGAATTGGGGTTGGTTCCGTGAGGTTTGCGGACTTGGAGGTATCCTAATGGTATTGAAGGGAAGACTGAAATGATTGAGGAAGTTCATCAATTATATGACCAGACTGGGTTTGAGTTAATGAAAATAATGATTAAATTCAATGACCAGCTTATAACTCGTTATTTAATAGATCTTGAAGAGGAAAATTAATTTATTTTGGCTGACTTGAATTTTTATCACTATCAGACCAACTATACGAACATGTTGGCAAGTATTGACTCTAGTTGTTCAGTCATCCACCAAAGAAAGTTAAATAAAATTTGTGGAGACATGGACGAGTATAAAAATAAGAGAGTATGTCCTCTTTCAGGGGGTAACCATGGTTACCGAAGGGTTTCAACCAATCGTGAGGTGGAGGCGGGACGGGAAGTGACAAGAAAGCCAGATGAGTACAATAGAGGCGCGGATCTGATGGATTTCCCTTTAGATGGAGGGTTAAGGCGCTTGGAGAGGTTGCGGAACCGTGGACAGGGAGGCCAGCAGCAAAGCGTAGATGACAATCGCGACTACCAGTGGCAGGGGGCAAAGCCGTAAACATGGAATTATCCCCAGCAGCAGCACAACATGAACCAAGGTGGATGGAGATAGACTTTTCACATGGACAATTATGTGAAGTAAGTGTGCCTTTGATTGTGTGTTTGCAGGACAGTGGGTCAAGTGGGGCTATTGGAACCAGTTCCGTTTTTGAACAGCAGTCGCTTGATGCACAAGTTGGCGAAATTAACATATTTTTCAAACAGTGGCATTGTACAAATTTGAGTTCTGTTGACGCTATTTATGGTATTGTCTTAATTACCAATGAAAGTGATTCAACAGCTGTTATGACTACTAGTAATGACAAAATTTGTGAAGTATTTGATGCCACATTGTTGGCGGGGAGCTTTATGTCATCCAGTGGTTCGAGTGATGACAATTTAAGAGAGTCGCTGGTTGAATTGAGTGTTTATCCATTTTATGAGTGTACTAATAGTGAGGTAAACGGCGATGATGAAAACTTGAATGTATTTGATCAGCAGATAGTAGAAGTTGAAAATTGTGATGTCAGCAATATATCCAAGGGGCTGTTTTCCATGAGCCCCGGCTGTTCAGATGTTAATGACAGTGTTATGGATTTGAGCACATTAATAATGACAAATGTTAGTAGTGATGGGGAATTAAGTCAGTTATTAGAAGTCATTAATGCCATGCAGGGGCTGATAATGCTGTAACAATAAGTAATCCATGTATAATCCCTAACACATTTGATGATTATCGAGTATACAATTATTCCACCAAAGAAATAAATAATGAACATGCGGAATTACTTTTAAAAGGTTCCTTATTCATTCCAATGATGAGGGGGAACTTAAATGAGATCTTGATTGATCTAAAAATGCTAACTAGGAGAATGAACCTTAAGATGTTTTTTGATAATACAATGTAACGAGGTGGGTCTGAGTTAAGAAAGCCAAGTAAATTTAATCCCCCTTTAAATGGAACAGTGGCCTTTTATGAGAAAATTTGTGAGTTAGATATAAGAGAATACATGAAGAAAAATAGGAACATGATTGAAAATAGGGCATATGATAGGGCCAACAATTTAAATGAAGCTGAACAAAAACTATTAAAAGAATTAATTAATGATAAAACTCTCAGGTTCATGAAGCCTGATCAAGGTAGTGGTACGGTAATTATGGATAGAAATGATTACATTGACTATATGTTAAGTATGTTAGGGGATGATACTTATGAGGAAAGTAGTTTGAATCAGGTGCATATAGCATATTCAAAAATAGACTTGCTGATTGAAGATCTTTTAATGCAAAGCCAAATTGATGTGTCCGAGTATTATTATTTCATTAATCATCAGCCCTAATCCCACAATAACAATCAACCTACTCAACTTCACTCAACTTACAAACTCCATTACCAGGCCTAACAAAACCAACCCTCCAGGCTCCATACTTGACTGGATCCTAGTATCTCATCCTAATAAAGTCATAAAATCCGGTGTCATTCCTGACTCATTAGGAGACCACCTCCCTGCCTTCACCCTTCAAGCTACTCCCACTTCATCACACTCTCACCAATACATTCATACTCATAACCTGTCTAACTTTAACCCCACCACCTTCTCTAACTCCCTTAAACTAACTAACTGGAAGCCCATAAAAATACTATCATTAGACAAAGCCGTTGACTACTTCAATTCTACATTCTTAACTGTCCTTAACTCCCTTGCTCCAATCAGAACTAAAAGAGTCAAAACTAAGACCACCCCATGGCTCACCAAAGATACAAAAAAGATAATGCTACGAAGGGATAAAACATGGAAAACTTACCTCCGCCATAAACAGCCAGAAATGCTACTTAAATATAAACAATTCAGAAACCTAGCCAAAAAACAAGTCATTAGAGAAAAAATTTACTACGTCAAACTACAAGAAAATCATGCTAAAAACCCCAAACAATTCTGGAACTCTATTAATTCCCTCCTCAACCCAGGTACAAAAAACAAACCCCCTGTCCAGACACCAGCAAATCTGACCCCAAAATTGCCTCGCTATTCAATACCTTCTTTACGTCTTCTATCGCTGAGCTAACTAAGACCTTTACCAACATTAACCCCCCCTGCTCAATCTCCCCCTCCCTCATCTCTACACCCTATTTTTGAACATAAACCCATGTCCACCAATCTAATAAAAAAACTTCTTTATAAACTTAAGCCTTGCTCCAATGCCCCTGACTGCATTCCATCATCCTTCCTAAAAATAGCCTCTGATGCAATTGCTCTGCCTATCAGCATCCTGATCAATAGATCACTAAGTGAATCCTATGTTCTCAAACTTTGGTGTTCTGCATTTATTCTTCCACTTCATAAGGGTGGCAAAAATTGTAATGTCTCCAATTTCCGCCCCATAGCCATCCTCTCCCCCGTCCCCAAAATTCTTGAAAAATGTATCCACCTGCAGCTCTTGCCATTCCTTACCAAACACCAGCTTCTCTCTCCTACCCAACATGGCTTCCACCCATGGCACAGTACTAACACCATCCTTCCCTCCTTCTTACATTCTTTAAACTCCACCCGTGACTCTGGTAATATGGTATCTTCTGTTCTGCTTGACTTGTCCAAAGCCTTTGATATCATCTCTCATACCCACCTTCTAAGCCATCTCTCCAATCTCAACCTCTCTCAAACAATTTTGGAGAGTATGAAAATGTTTATTGATTATATAAATGATACAGTGCAGTTTCTTAAGTTTACATTTGAATTTAGTAAGGACGAATTGTCATACTTAGATGTCCAACTGAAGGTGGATAAAGTTATTTACAGAAAGCCCACCTTTTCAAACTCATACTTGAATTATCATAGCTGGCATCCTAGCCATCAGAAAAAGGCCATAGTAAAAGGTCAGATGGTTAGGGCAGCCAGAATGGTTAGTGAGGATCAAGATTTTCTTAGTGAGGTTGAATTCATAAAGGGTATGTTTATTAAGCGAGGCTATCCTATTGTTTTGTATGACTCTATTGGTGATGAAGTAATACGGAATAGAAATGCAGGTAATTATATGGCATTATTAACTATGAATAGTAATGTGAATTCTTTAATGAATAATAACAATAACAGCAATCAAATTGAAAGGGGAAGTGGCATTACAAAAAATGGTACAAAAACGGTAAAAAAATGGGTGAATCTGACATATATTTCATCAGCACATATTCCTATGATACTAAATATATAGTTGATATTATACACAGCAATTGGAGGTTGTTGAGACTGGATAATAATGTATGGAGTAAGTTAAACAACCCCCCCCCAAAAAATGTATATAGGAAGGGAAGGTCATTCAAGCAGCTGTTTGAAAAGGGAGGAGGTTGTATAGGTGATATAGGTAATTTAAACAGGGGCAAGGGTAATTTTAAGTGTGGGAGATGTAATGTGTGCCAGTACATTTTGATTAATGGTTCAAAAATAGTAGTAGCCAATGTGTATATTGGTATACATGGGCATTTTGATTGTTATACCAAAAATGTCACTTATTTAGCCAAATGTGTTCAATGTTCAGCCTTTTATGTAGGAAAAACTTGCAGATCTTTTAAAGAAAGAATCATTGAACACATTTTGGATATTAAGCATATGAGAAACACCAATGCATTAGTTAGGCATATAGAACAAAATTCTGGACACCAATTCAAATTTTGTGTAATACAGCATATCAAAAAAGATAGTCAAGGTGGAGTTTTGGATGTACACCTTGACATATGTGAAATGAAGTGGCAGTTGAAGTTGGATGCCACATTGTTCCCAGGCATCAATGACAATATAAGTATAGCCCCCATTTTAAAATTAAAACATATTATGGGATGAATTGTAAAAATTCCAATTGGATTTACTGTAATAAAAAATTCCAATTGTTTTTTGTCTAATATTTATTTTCATCTTCATTCTTACTTTTATTTTAGTTTTATTTTTTGTTCAGTAATTTGGTGGTTTGAAATAATGGTTGAAACATATTGTGATTTATTGTTTTTAGTTTTCATGTGTAGTTATGATGTTTTGTTTCATGTATTTATTAAGAACAAAGTATTTTTACATATATAGTTTTTATAATATACATTTGTGTTTAGTAGTTTTTACATGAGAACATTAGGTGCATATCATATTCTTGCAAGTATTTTAAGGTAAAGTTTAGGCTCATTAACATTTTATTGGAAGATGGGTATGTTTAATTGAACATAATTAGTGGGAGTGTATTTATTGCCTTAAGCTTGTATAGGTTTTTTGTTCTGAAGAAGTCTGTCAGTAAAGACGAAACCTTGGTAAACTGTCATCATTTCTTGAGGTCGATGCCAGCTTGCAGTTCCTGATAACGGGACACATCAGTGTTTAATCTTTGTGGTTTAAATGTCTTGGAGGCTCTTGGTGTCCTCTGGGGTGTTTATGATGGCACCAAGTTTACAGCTATCTACAGACTTGGTCAGCTGTAAACTCTTAATAATATCTTTGACCCCCGAGAATTCAATGCCTAAGAGAAGTGGCCCAGGACTGAACCCTTAGGTGCACATCTAGTTACAGGTCTTTTGGAGGAGGCAGAGCTGCCCATCCTGACTTCCTGGGTTTTATTTATTAGCCAATTTGCTATTCATTGGGGTTAATGTTTTGGTGGGATAGTTTATCTACAATTCCTGAATGTGGGATGGTGTTGAATGCCTTTGTGGTGTTGATTTGCTCTAGTAACCTTCTCAATAAAGTCAAATAGGTTAAGTAGACTGGATCTGTCCTTAACAAATCTGAATTGGGTCCATTGATGCCCTGCCTTTGTGCAGGGGTTGATGGTTGCTGTCCCCCATTTGCCCAGCACAAAGCCTGTTTGTAGACTAATATTTAAAAACCTCTATAGGGGTCTGACAGGTCCTGTTTCAGGCTTGCCAGTAAGAAGCCTGGTATGCCATCTGACCCCATAGAAGCAGTGTTTGGCCTTGAAGACTTGATGAAATGAGATTGGGATGTAGATGCATGTATGAAATCTGGTATATAGGATGGAAGGGGATGAAATTAGTGCTAAATGTATTGAATAATAGATTAGCAATGAATATTTGAAATCATTTACTATCGACTCTGTATAATGATGGGCATTGTTTGTAATGTTTCTAACAGTTAAAGAAGGCCTAGTGGTTGTCCTTTGCTTAGGTGGAAGATGTTACCTCATACTTGTAGACAGATAATGTCAGCTGTATGCTTGTTAGGTCACTGTTTTATCACCTTCCTTATCCATGATGATGACAGACCTCTAATATTATTAGATTACACTTTCAGCATAGCCTAATTAGAAAAATGAAAAACAAAAGCGAGAAAAACACACAAACCAGCCACAGATGGTAAGGGGTTTGATAAGGGGTTGTGTGATGCACTTAAGGACGCCCGTTAGAATGTCCGTTTCCTTCTTTTCCTGCTCCTCAGCCCCTCCAGAGGGGTCTTGTTTACCTCCCTCTCCAGCATGTTCTTAGCAATGTCAGGCAATTCCTAGCTATTAGCAATTGGAACCAAAGTGGAATCTACAACTGTTGGACTCTTCACATGTTGAACGATGAAGAGGAGGTCACCGTGCTGCTGCTGCTGCAAATTTCTCAGACCCTGTAATAGTTTTCAAATGCTCTGAAGGTTGATTCAAAGTCAGCTCCCCAACTTTGATCTGTTTTATAGATATTGCAGGTTTTCTTCCTGAGATGCAAATTGTTGAAAAGTACCTTGAAATTTTATCTGCACCCAGGCTGGATAGAACTGTTTGGTGGGGATGCCATTTTTGAAACACTAGGCTCCAACTGTCATAAGTTCCCTTCTGACCATCCACATCTCTGAGAGTAATCTTGGAAGAGACGAG
>NC_056744.1:322123082-322150582 GCF_019279795.1 Protopterus annectens | reverse complement strand
TGGCCAAACTTAGACCTCCGGCACCCTCTCTGTCCAACCAATGCTTTGTGTCCCTGCCCAAGTAGCTGGCTTTGAGATTTGATTGATATACCAACACACACACACACACACACACACACACACACACACACACACACACACACCTGGGAAAGGCTGGCAGAGGTTTAACAGCTATGCCCCCTTCTGCCCAGACTGTAAGGTAGTACCAGCTGCCACCAGCCACTCTTACTTATCAGCTACTATAATGGCACTTACAAAGGGTGACCAATCCTAATGTGTAATGTTACTATTATCCAAATGGTAAGTGCGACCAAGACCTGCAAGGCTATTTAAGAGTGGGCTGTGCAGTGTCACCAAATACATATGCAAGTACCCTAAGAGCTTAAATGTCTCTAAGTAAACCATATATAATTCAAGGCTCCATTCTTTAAAATTATTTTAGAGGACTCAGAAATCAACATTAGTTTTGTATTAAAAGAAACCATGCTTCACACTGATACAATATTGTGTGCTAGAGTTAAAATGAACACATTATATTGTGCTCCCTTGGCCCATACAAAAGCTGACATGTAAAGAGTCAGAGGTCATGCATGCCGCAATGAACCTATATGAAGCAGATAGACTGCTGCTGGCTGCGGTATGCTCACTCACATTATGTACTTGCTGAAATATTTTAGGACTTGATGTTCATACTGCAGCAGCAAGTTAAGGTGCTATAGTTTTATGAAACTATATTTAGTTTAGTATAATGCGGCATACCTCAGTGTATAAAGGCCTTCTTTATTTTACCAACCATACATTAGAGCAGTACAATAAGGTGAAATGACAGTTTTCATTTTTAGATATGTAACAGCGCGTAAAGCTTAATATTACAACTTTAATTCTGTTCATTTACTAGTGAAGACATTTTTGCAGCTGAATAGTGGATTCCTATATAGCCAGTGAAGGGTTTCTTCACCCCACATCTCAAATAACTTTATACAAACAACAATGATTACAAATGCCTTTGGTAAATCCGGCGTACATCCAAGATCCCCCTCGCACATGAAGAGTGAACCAAAGGACAAATAAATACTTAAACCACACCACAGATGTAAGGTGATAGCTGTCACCAGCATGACAATAGCAAGCTCCCTTCACTTCCTTGCTGTTTGAGAAAAATAAAAACTCTTAAACTTAAAATCAGAAGAAACAGTGATAAACAGTCCTAAACTTTTGATTTTAATTCCTCCTCCAATAACACACTGAAGAAAAACTTGAGCAGACTTACTCCCTGTTTTTGGCTCATTACTATACAACAGTTTGTCAATAATGATTTATGATCCTTTGTTTTCATTAATCATATGTTTACTTTCCACAAGTAAAGACATTATTAAAAAGTTGATCTGATGATGTCCAGTCAGTGGACAAAAGAGCTTAACATAAATAAAAGCTGACTGTTCACATATCTAAGTCTGCTGGAGTTATTCTTCAGAGTTTTTCTTTTATAGAACAGGAACTAATATCTGAAGGTTTGGACTATGTATTGCTGCTTCTTTTAATTCCAAATTTAATGTATTGCTGCTTCCTTTAATTCCAAATTTAAAAGTTTTTATTCACACTGGGGACCACAATCTTCTCACATAGCTACTATGTTTTAATAAACATTATACATGGACTTCAAGGTAAATTTACCTGAGAGCAACTAAATACTTTGCTTTATTGTAAACTAATTTTCCCTTTAGTCCAAGGTTTCAAGATGGTGGACAAGGTGTGTCATAGTCTGCACAATATATCCAATATAGCTAATGCATAATAGATAGATAAATACATAGATGGACGGATAGAAAGATAGATAGATAGATAGATAGATAGATAGATAGATAGATAGATAGATAGATAGATAGATAGATAGATAGATAGATAGATAGATATTTCTCATAATTTCAACCACACTGGAACCAGACATTTTTATCATTATCAATATAAAGGAACATTTAGCTTAAATGTGTTATGCACTGTCTCAACGTTATTTCTACATTACCTTTCTATACAAGTCCAAAGAGTTGTCTCCATCTGGTAAGAAGCATTACCAGAGAGCATTTCCAGCTCCTGGTCTAGGGCTTACACAGAGGATCTACTAAGGGCCCCTGGACTTCTTTCATCCAAGTCCAATAAGTTTTACCTGTGGCAAGTCCAGATAACAGTCCTAAATGGACTGTGCAGCTCTAGGTCCATGAAAATCAGTTATAGTCCTTGCTTAACTACAATGTTGCTCCTTACCAAGAGTACCTAGCTCCCTTTCATGTTTCACAACACCTGTTACACATCTTATTTACCCATAATATTGATTCTCACCATTAACAACTAGATGTGGGTTTAGCCCTTCCATTTTATAAAGAAAGCCATACAAATAACTGGCTGCATTAAACCATCAATCAGTAATCTTAAAGCAACAGAGCCTACATTCAAGTTAATAAACTCACAGTGACCTCTAAGCACAAAACTTATGAAAATAACGAGCCACTTACAAACTATATGCAAAGTACAGTCGTGTACCTACCATAATAACGAGCCACTTACATACTATATGCAAAGTACAGTCATGTACCTACCATAATAACGAGCCACTTACATACTATATGCAAAGTACAGTCGTGTACCTACCATAATAACGAGCCACTTACATACTATATGCAAAGTACAGTTGTGTACCTACCATAATAACGAGCCACTTACATACTATATGCAAAGTACAGTCGTGTACCTACCATAATAACGAGCCACTTACATACTATATGCAAAGTACAGTTGTGTACCTACCATAATAACGAGCCACTTACATACTATATGCAAAGTACAGTCGTGTATCTACCATAATAACGAGCCACTTACATACTATATGCAAAGTACAGTTGTGTACCTACCATAATAACGAGCCACTTACATACTATATGCAAAGTACAGTCGTGTACCTACCATAATAACGAGCCACTTACATACTATATGCAAAGTACAGTCGTGTACCTACCATAATAACGAGCCACTTACATACTATATGCAAAGTACAGTGTACCTACCATAATAACGAGCCACTTACATACTATATGCAAAGTACAGTCGTGTACCTACCATAATAACGAGCCACTTACATACTATATGCAAAGTACAGTCGTGTACCTACCATAATAACGAGCCACTTACATACTATATGCAAAGTACAGTCGTGTACCTACCATAATAACGAGCTACTTACATACTATATGCAAAGTACAGTCGTGTACCTACAATAATAACGAGCCACTTACATACTATATGCAAAGTACAGTCATGTACCTACCATAATAACGAGCCACTTACATACTATATGCAAAGTACAGTCGTGTACCTACCATAATAACGAGCCACTTACATACTATATGCAAAGTACAGTCGTGTACCTACCATAATAACGAGCCACTTACATACTATATACAAAGTACAGTTGTGTACCTACCATAATAACAAGCCACTTACATACTATATGCAAAGTACAGTTGTGTACCTACCATAATAACGAGCCACTTACATACTATATGCAAAGTACAGTTGTGTACCTACCATAATAGCGAGCCACTTACATACTATATGCAAAGTACAGTTGTGTACCTACCATAATAACGAGCCACTTACATACTATATGCAAAGTACAGTTGTGTATCTACCATAAATGTAGATGTTCATCATGTTTCACTGTTGCAGTCATTACACTTGGGTTGAATCCCAAAGCTGAGGTTGGGCGGCTGGGTCTAAATAGAATTAGGAGTGGCTATGAGGCCCTGCAGAACTGCAGTGGCAAAGCCTGCTCTGGATTTAGAGTAAAGAGGTAAGTGGTAGTGCTTGGTAAAAGTGTGCACTGAACTCCAAGTTGCAGCCTCCAAAATTTCCTTGGTTGGTACTCCTCTGAGAAAAGCTGCTGATGTGGCTGCTGCCCTGGTAGAATGTGGCCTAATGCCCTTAGGCACTGATTTGCCATGTTGTGCATAGCAGAAACGAATGCAGTGTCCTATCCATTTTGAAATAGTCTGCTTTGAGATAGCCTTTCCTTGTGATCCTGCAGCATATGCCACTAAAAGTTGCTCAGTCTTTCTGAAAGCTTTAGTTTTGTCCAAGTAGAAGCATAGCTGTCTGTGTATGTCCAAAGAATGCAGATGTATCTCCCCTTTATTCTGGGGATTTGGATAAAAGGTAGGCAAATGAATGGTTTGATTAAGAGCCACACTGGATACCACCTTTGGCATAAATGTTGGGTTTGTCCTTAGAGAAACCCTGTCCGGATGGAAAATGATGAAAGGTTCCACTGCCATTAATGCCTGTAACTCTGAGACTCTTCTTGCTGAAGTTATTGCTAGGCGCAGAGCTGTTTTCCATGATAAGAATTTTATCTCAGCTGTATTGACTGGCTCAAAAGGAGGCAGAGTGAGCTTTTCCAAGACAAAATCGAGGTCCCATGCAGGTATCGGTGTTCTCCTTGGGGGTCTTATGTTTTTGGCCCCTCTGAGGTACTGCCTTAGCAGTGGATTTGAAAAAATAGGTGGTTCCATATTGTAATGAGCTGAAATGGCAGAGGCATGGATCTTAATGGATGAGAAGGATAGGCCTTTATTCAGCATCTCAGTTAGGTATTGTAAAATCTGAGGAATATTTGGAACAAGCGGGTCAATTCCTTGTGCCTGATTCCAAGCACAGAATCTCTTCCATTTTTCTGCATAAGATTTTCTGGTGCTGGGCCTCCTGGCTTCCAAAATAACATCCATAACTGCTTTAGAGAGAGTTGTGCTCTGAGTGGTTATATTATTCACCAAGCAGCCAGATTTAAGGTTCTGAGTTGGCTGTGCAGGATCTGATTGTTTTGTTGGGTCAGAAGATGAGGAATTTGAGGTAAAGTACAGGCTGGGCCTTGAGACAAACTCTTCAGGATTGGGTACCAGTGCTGGCGTGGCCAGTCTGGTGCAATCAGAATAATTTTTGGCTTCTCTTGTCTGACCTTTAGGAGTACCTTGGGGAGTAGAGGCAGTGGAGGAAAGGCATATACTGTCAGGGTTTTCCAGCTGAATGATAGAGCATCCACCTTCCATGCTTGTGTGTGATAGGTCCTTGTGCAGAATCTCTGTAGTTGGCAGTTGTGAGAGGAGGCAAATAGATCTATGTCTGGGCATCCCCATTTCCTTGTTATCATGTTGAAGACTTGTGGATCTAGTTTCCACTTGTGAGGGTCCATGAGGTTTCTGCTTAGTTCATCTGCCAGAGTATTTGACTTTCCTGGCAGGAATTGTGCTTGCAGATGCACTTGATGGGCCAATGCTGTCTTCCACAAAATCATGGCTTGCCTGCAGAGGGGGTAGGAATGTGTGCCCCCTTGCTTGTTTATGTACCACATGACTGTAGTATTGTCTGTCCTTAGCAATAGTTGTCCTGGATGAAGTAGATCCTTGAAGGCTGTTAGGGCATTCTGTACAGCTAGCATCTCTTTCTGATTGATATGTAGATGCATTTGGCTTCCGGACCACATGCCCTGAATACATTTTCCTGCCATGTGTGCCCCCCAGGCATAATCTGATGCATCTGTTGTTAGAGTCTGCCTGGCTGTGGATAAAATGAATGGCTGTCCCTTGTTGTGGTGACAGGCCAGTGCCCACCATCAAAACTCCGGTTGCAGGCAGGGAATGAGGGTAATTAGTGTTTCCAGGCTGTGGCAATGTTGAGTCCAAACACTTTTTAGGTACCATTGTAGCTTCCTCATATGCAGTCTTGCATATGGAATTAGCAGAATGCAAGATGCCATGAAGCCCAAAGCCTGCAGAATTTTTCTTGCAGATAACTGGGTCTTTGTTGCCAACAGTTTGAAGTAAGAATCAGTTGCCTTTGTTTGTCTGGCATGAGATAAGCCATCTGGGCAGTTGTATTTAAGCTTGCACCCAGGAATATTATCTCTTGAGAGGGTACTAGTTTTGATTTCTTTTCGTTTACTGTGCACCCTAGGGAAATTAGTAATCTTTTTACAAATGCCAGATGCTTTAGTAGAATGTCCTTGCTCTCTGCTTGAATAAGGCAGTCGTCCAAGTAGGGATATATTTGAATTCCTCTTTGTCTGCAACATGCAATTACTGGTGCCAGGCATTTTGTGAAGACCCTGGGCGCAGTAGATAAGCCAAAGGGCAGTGCAGATAATTGGTAGTGCATTGAGCCAGCTATGAATCTGAGGTATCTTCTGCAAGATTGTCTGATTGGGACATGCAGGTATGCCTCTTTGAGGTCCAAAGTTATGAGCCAAGCCTTCTTGCCCAGCATGGGCAGAAGTTGCTGCAGTGTCAGCATCTTGTATTTTGGAATGTCCAGAAAAGTATTTAGATTAGATAGGTCCAGTATTGGTCTCCATGCTTTGTCCTTTCTGGGTACCAAGAAAAGCCTTGACTAAAATCCTTGTCCCTGTTCTTGCTGTGGTACTCGCTGAATAGCCCTCATGTCCATGAGAGATGAAATTTGATTTTGTGCCTCTGCCCATTGATTGTGTGGCAGGTCTGGCATACCTTTTGCCTTTGGAAGGGTGTGAAAATGGAACATGTAGCCCTGAGAAGCAATATTCAGAACCCATTGGTCCTGGGTGATCGTGTGCCAATTTTGTGAGAAAAGTGCTAGCTTTCCCCCTAAGGGTGCTGCCAAAAGATAAGTGCTTAGCATTGGCAGTGGGAAGTCATTGGGACTGTTTCCTATATGGTTGTGATTTGTCTTCTCCGCTTTTGGAGGCTGAAGCACCCCATTGTTTAGGTCTGCATGAGCCTTGAGTCTGAGATCTGCCTCTAGGGCATCTGTATCTGCCTCTTTGTGGCCTGTCTGACACTGGAAAGGACCAATTTTTAGAAGGCCAGTTCCTGCTAAATCTAGGTGGTTGAACCTGTAAGAAATCCTTTACAGTCTGCATAGGTTTTACTTTAGCCTACATTTTCTTTAACACCTCTTCTGCCTTAACACCAAAGTATCATGCTGTAATGGAGCATCCAATAATTTTGCTTTAACATGATCAGGCAGAGTCTTCCTTTAACCAAGCATGCCTTCAAATGACAGAGCCTGTAACTGCAGCCCTGCAAGAGGCCTCCATTGAATGAAAACTACATTGCAAAGTATGCTTTCCCACTTGTTCAGCTGCATGCAATAAATCCTACATTTCCTTGTTTTCTGGACACTCAGGGTTTGTCAGCATTTTCTGTTTAAGCAGAGACATTAGGTATTGCTGATATTTAAGCATGTGAAACTGGCAATTTAAAGCCCTTACAGCTAAAGTAGCAGAAGTGTAAACTTTTTCCCCCATCTGTCCAGTGCTCTAGAATCCCTATCAGAGGGAACATAGTTTTTTTGCAGTGGAAGCCTTGACCCCTTTGGGACCCTGAGATATAGTTTCTGGGTCAGGAGCAGGGTTTTTATAAAGAAATTTATGTGAATCTGGAACTCTGTAGTACCTATCTGGCTTAACTGGTGCAGGTGGTAAAGAATCAGGAGACAGACTGGACTCAGAAAATACGTCATCTACAATGTCTAGTACAGGAGGAATAGCAAGAGGTCTGTGTTGAGGCAATAAAATAAAATCTCTGAGCCTTTTCTTGGATTCTGAATAATCTTGGCTCTTCCAGTGGAAATGCTCCCTCATGGTGTGCAGGGTTTCCCCAAAAGAATAGTCCTCAGGAGGAGAGGCTGAAGGGATAGATTCTTCAGCATCAGAGTCCTCACAGGGAGGAAGAGAATATCCCTGTTCTGAAGAGGAATCAGATGAAATAGAAACCTGATCAGAGGAATCATAGTCAGTGTCTTGCCTAGGCCTTTTATCAGGAGGGGGAAGGGAACCCTGATCAAAGTAATTAGGTCCTCGGCCATTTTAAACATCTGTTTCTTAGGCATGGATGACTGTCCAGGAGAATGCTATACTTGTTTCTTTGTCTTTAAAGGTGTTTTAGACTTTGCCTTGGTTGCTGAAGCGGTCTTGACAGAAAGCTGTGTAGGTCTGAAAACACCCTCAGAAGCTGATGCCTGCTCAGTGGCTCTGGACCCATCTGAGGGAGTAGTTTCCGTAGGCCCAATACCTTGAGTTTCCAGAGGCCTAGTTGTCTCCACGTGGGAGTCAGAGGTGGCCTGTGGCTCTGAGGTAGCAGGTGTCAAGGGCTGTGAAAGCGCCTCACTGAGAACCGGCGAACCGGTGACTGGCCTAGAAGAGGCTTCGTCATCGGTTTTGGACCTCGGATGCCTGTCCTTTTCTTTTTCCTTGCGCTTTTTATGAACTCTGGTCATCGGCTGTTCCAACGGCATTATATAGTTAAACCTTCATCCAAAGTAATGGAAAGCAAAATCGTACCGACGCTTAATAGTGCGTTGGTTAAATCTAGCACAAAACCGACAACTAGCAACATCGTGGTCAGGGCCTAGGCAAGGAATACAGTAAGAGTGAAAATCCTTATGAGGTATTTGCTTCCCACAAGAAATACAATTGTTAACTTTTACTGACATCAGTCTGGAGCAAGAAAATGTTTCCCCAATGGGGTACTTAGCTTTATTGAAGACTTTGGATCTGAAATTCAATTTTGAAAATCTCAGGAGTCGGCCGACCGGCACTTGCAAATTGCTTTTGCTTCGGGCACCGTGCGGCAAGAAAGACTGAAGAAAATGGCATTGGCTGTATCTTATATACCCTGGCACTCTGATGTCAGGGAAGAGGCGACAGCAACCGATGCCAGACCAGGACTTTGGAATTCAGGCTGACTGCGGGTAGCCTGCCAGCAGGATAACCTAAGTGTAATGACTGCAACAGCGAAACACGATGAACATCAATAGTTATGTATTTTTCACCTTGATTAACCAAACATGCTATATTACCCTCCATCGCAAAACAATTAAGGTTGAATTCCACTAGCTGGGGTGTAGGACCTGGACAACGTATCAAATAATACATAAGTCTGAGATTTACATCTTATAATTTGCCAGTACAAAACACAAAAATGAAAGAAACCACTTCCCTCTCAAATAACACAAAAGGACATCTCGGCTAGAGCTGCAGTTTTCTTAACAGACCGAAGTATTCTGTTACAGACAGAAGTATTCTGTTGACCTATTTCCCTTTCTACTGAGACACTATTTCTCTTAAAAACAGCTTCAGTAATCCTATCCATATTTTATATCACGTCTTATTTAGAGAGTACAACTGCACATACCATAGTAACAGAATTTTTTTTGTTCTCTTCAGAATAGGGTATCATGGAAATGTGTCACTTGAGACAAACACAGTTACTTTTTTCCAGAATGATACTCCTTGCTTCGGTCGTTTTACCACTAATAGACATTTTAACTTTGGTCCATAGTTAAAGTATATGAAGGAGATAATTGCACATTTTTTCATTTGGTTTCATCTGGTAAACAAATGCACTGAGCCTTCCACTTAGTATAACGAGTCCTAGCTATTTTATTAAATTCTTATTTGGCCTTTGAAAATCCTTTGATCCTGGTTCCTGAATAAACTCGCGCTCAGTATCTATATTAGCGAAGTGCACATTATGTTCAGGGTTCGCTATTTAACTCTTCACTTTCTTTTTTAGACTTTTCTATTCTTCGGCCATTTTTAGCACTATAAGTAACAAGCTGTCCAGCTGTGTCCACTACAGTATCTACAGGCTCTGTCCATTTTCTCTATACCAATTATTGCTACTAGGTCCTTAGTACTAGCCAAAAGGTCAGATATTACTAATGCCACCTTCGAGGTTTTGTGGGATTCCACTGTTTTACCAGAGCTACCCTAGCTTTGTTATATTCCTAGGAGCTGCATAGAGTTCTTTCTATGACCACTAACATGTGCATGAGATGGACTCAGTTTGTTTGCCTCCTTTTCTATCTATTGTTTTCTCCTTAGGTTTCCTAACAGGACCCCTTTGGTCAGCTTTTTAATGCTGGTCTGAAGGTACCTTAGAATAGAATATGGTGTGCCTTGCATTCAACATCAAACATTGGCATAGGAGCATATTTTCCTATGCTATTTTCTCAAACATCCTTGCTCTTTTGTTTTTCTCTTGTTTGGACAAACTGGCTAACAAAAGTTCCACTGATTTGTAATATTCCGATTTATTCTGACAGAAAGAAGGCAGGACCCTGATCAATATATGTATCTCTTTTTCTTTCCAAACACTAGTAAGTGTCTTACGTTCATTACTTATTTCTTTTCTATCCAATCTTTTTTCCGTCTTTATTATGAGCCACCTCTTCCCTACATCAGTATTAGCATTTTTGGACAATGCATGAGCATTTTCTTTGTACTGATTTGGGACTTAAACCCTTCCATCACTTCACCTTTAGTTCTTGTGTTAATATTGTGTTTCATCGTATCATAGGAAATTATGTGATATGGTTCAGGGACCAGACCATAACTAGGGCAGAGTGAAGGGCACAAGCTATTGGGGTGGGCATAATCATCACGTATGAATGGGGCACGTGCGCAGCATTAATTTATGAAGCATTGAGGATATTGCAACTTCATGAAAGAGTGCATGGGGCACGTGCACAGCATTAATTTATGAAGCATTGAGGATATTGCAACTTCATGAAAGAGTGCATGGGGCACGTGCGCAGCATTAATTTATGAAGCATTGAGGATATTGCAACTTCATGAAAGAGTGCATGGGGCACATGCGCAGCATTAATTTATGAAGCATTGAGGATATTGCAACTTCATGAAAGAGTGCATGGGGCACGTGCGCAGCATTAATTTATGAAGCATTGAGGATATTGCAACTTCATGAAAGAGTGCTGATACTGCAGTAATGATCATGTAGTAAAAAGGTACACATTTGCAGGAGTTCAGGGCAGCTTCTTTTTTCACTCCTCAACTTTGAGTTAATGGTGCACCACTACCGGGGCACCAGATGATGTACTTATGGTTCTGCCAGGGACAGACTCCAAACATCTCACAAGGCAATTTTCTTTTTTTTTTTGCTTTCTGTACATTTTTACTTATAGCATTTTCTTTATTCATTTATTTGCTTACTTATTTTCGCTCTCTCTCCAAAACTTACACATCTCCTTTCCACTGTATCCTGCTTTTCCCCTTTTTTCTGGCAGAAATATAAACATTAACAGTTTTTTTTTGTTTCTTTACTGGAATCTCACTAATCATCCTGAATTCTCTGTCAGGAATTATTAACAGGCAGTATATTATTTTCTTCAAGCATGCACTTAGATACTTCATGTTTCCTAGGCGCACACCTGTCTTTTTCACTATAAAAACTTATGTTAATCGTAAGCTTCTCTTTCTTATTACACCTTTGTTGTGGAGAGTTTCCCTTCTTTAGGACTGTCTGTTTCATCATGGCAGTAAGTTCAGAACTCTGCTTAGGATATACATTTTTGACCCCCCCCCCCCAGTAATTATTGAGCAGGCAAATTATCGAATAGCATAACGTCAAACTCAAAAGTTCAAAACTGCAAAATATTGAAGAATGCTGCTAGCTGTTTGCCTGACTTTGCAGTACAGTGGAGATTGGGGTTTTGTTCTTTCTCAGCTGTAGTATAATCTCTGAGTTGGTATTTATAATTAGCAGGGGTGTGGGCTGTACATATGGCCCTGGCCGTCTTGCATAAAAGCTATTTTAGATGTGTTTTGTAGGTCATTATTTTGCAGCTTTTTTAGTTTTCTGCAGTTTGATGATTTGTATCTCTGATAATTTAAAACAGATCTCTTTTTCTAATTTATAGTTCTTTCTCATCACTGTTTAGCCCTATCCTTACAGACTGAGTTAAGAAGCTATTTGCTTAGCTTTATATAATTTATATCTAGTTTTTCAGACTCTGGATATTCAAAAATGTCTATTTTCTTGACTGTACATATTTCTTTATTTCTATTTTACTCTGGGCTTCTCCATTCTCAGTGACACTATATCTCAGTTTCTATACTATCCTTCCTTTGTACTGACATTTGCTTTGTGTTGGGTCTCAGCACCAACCCCCTAATTCTCTGTTTCTAAAGGACATGCTGCACCCTTCACCTTGTTTGCATGTCAAGCTTTTTGACGTTTCTTAACAGCAGGGTTTTGATTACACATGGAAGCATTTTGCCTTCAAACCCTACCCTATTTCAGTTTCTTTAGCAGCATCCACATTCTTACACTTTTTACAGCAGACAATGCAGTGAATATTTCTTTCCACTTTTCAATGTGTCTGCTTTTTCTGTATCTGGATTAACATTTTTACTGGTGCCCAAACTTGCAAATCGTCTGTTCAGTCAATGGTGGCATTCTTTACAGCAATATATGTCACACATTGCCACATTGATACCCCCAGCTTGAAGCCATCAGCTTCAGGCCCACTAGATGAGTTGTGAGCCATAGACAGGCCATCAGCATGGTGAAAACACAAGTGCAGGTTATGCAGTTTTGTAAATTGTAATGATTGTAAGGATAATGTCCATTTCAATAGCTTTATGTTACCATCTTACTATTGATTTAAGCATATTGGATGTGTGCTCTGTCATCATTATGAACTCCCAGCCAAGGTGGTAATACATAGCGGGGTGAAAACTCACTTGATCTCCAAGCATTCCTGTCAATTGTGGAAAATTTAGTGTCTGCCTTATTGAACTTGTGACTCAGGAAAATATGGCTGTTCATGATAAACAGTGAGTCAAAACTGTTATCACAAAACAGCAAGATCACTTGAATGTAAAGATCAGTCAAAGTAAAAAAATGTATTAAAAAAGCATTTTAGCATGGGACAAGCCAACTTTATATATATATATATATATATATATATATATATATATATATATATATATATATATATATATATATATATATATATATATATATATATATATATATATATATATATATATACATCAATCCAATGATACCTCCTCTCAGAGAAAAGAGAAATTCACAAGACACTGCAACCTACTGTGGGAAAAATCTGGTAATTGCCATGAATCTAATGTTTACTTGCACTATGTTTTACAGTTAGACAAAGTTTATTCCAATTCCTTACAATAAACTGTGATATAAAATTCAATCTTTTAACAGTTTTTTGACCACCTTACTTTTCAGATTATCTCTTAATGTTTCTCAAAGCCCAATCATTGCATATCCGCATCAACAAATTCCTTCTAAGCCAGACATAGTCTGCTTGTGATTAAAGAATAGATTATTGAAAATACACATCAATAATGTAGAATTAACCCATTTACTAAATTAAGCATATTGAAATTCTTTTAGATCATTTTCTCCATATCCCTTCAATCAAAAGAATATCTCCTTTGGAATGTGAACAGATCAAAGAATTTTGTTTAGTTTCATAACATCTGTAACATATATTTTGTTTAATAATTCAGGAGGTCTAGAGGCTAGACATCTAGATATGAGGCCTACTACGTTCAAACCGTTAGATTTTACATAATTGATTTTTATATCTTTGAAAAGCATGCCACCGGTGATGAAATTTCCCAGATATTTGTATATACCAGCAATGCTGACAATCAGAGTGCTTTAATGATGACACCACCATCTCTGTACTTACAAAAGGACCATCAGGATTAATGTTATAGCCACTATGAGATGCAACAAGTAATTCTGGGAAATAAGCTCACAGGATGGTAAAGTGGACAGAAGTGTTTAACTCGTACGATTTTTGCTTAATGAATCATTCGTTGGTTGGCTATGTTGTGTCCGATACAGTTTAATGAATCATTCGTTGGTTGGCTATGTTGTGTCCAATTCAATTTAATGAATCATTCGTTGGTTGGCTATGTTGTGTCCGATTCAGTGATATGCAATGTTTCAGGCTGCTGTGTGTCCATTTCATTTTGGAATTAAATAAAGTGGCCGCTTCTTGGGGGTTACTCACAAACTGGTATTCATCTTTTAATTATATCCCCCAGGTGTACTTGTCATAGACACAGTTTTTACATTGTTGTAGAACTGCTTTCATGTGACATCTGTTTTAATTAAGATTACTTCATAATTTGCCTTGGCAGATTGAATAGCAAGCTTCACCTTTATATATATTTTATTGTAAGAAGATTCAGAACACTTACTTCCATACCTTTTATATATATATTTATTTTCTTCATTTATATTTCTAATATCAGTAGCTGAACATGTAGTACACTTGCCTTTGGGTTCTATTCCCGTACTAAGTGACTGGATTGCTTACACTAAAGTTTTGCTAAATGGTATACATTCAGACTGAGGTTTATATACATAAACATTCTGTAATACATTTTTTCAGCACCAGAATTACTGCTACAACATCTTCTATCTCTGCCAGTAAGTGGCTATTTTATGGACTATTTGATGGCTTATTTTACAACGTGGCTACTACCCTGCTTGAATTTTTTAAGGCTAAAATTTCCTCTTTCAGTTTCAATTACTGAACATTTTTTAAAGCTAAAATTCCCATTTCCAGTTTTAATTACTTGAAGTAAAATGACTTGTGAACCTATTACTTTTAATTTATATAAAAAAAGATTTGTATTTGGCTATAAGTTCTCTCTCATTTCAGAAACTAAAACAAAGAACATTTTGACCATAAATAATTGTATACTTTACAGTTATTATGTTGCATTATTGTTAGTGTTATTTTAGTAGTTATTTTCTACTGTTAATTGTAAATAGGGGCTTAATATTTATCATGATTATTACTGTTTCAGATGAAATAATTGATCTTGCACTTAGAGAAGCATTTTGTGATACCAAAAATTAATTAAAAATGACATTGGGCCCAATTCCAAAAGACTTGCTCTCAGTATAAGTGACCACTTACACTGACAGCAGGCTGACAGCAGGTCACTTGGAATGTAATTCCCAGTATAAGCCCGTTGATGGATAAACCTTACAATAAAGCCACTTACACCGAAAACAAGACTTTTGGAATATTTCTCCTGGTGTAAGTCTGTTTTTAGATAGGTCTTGCACTAAGAATAAGTCTCGAGTCCATTGTAATGTTATATATTAACCAACAAGAAAATTAGTTCTAAATCATTTCCAAAAATAAAAATGTTAAGTAATTAAACTGCATTTTTAAAGTTATTCATGATATACTCAACATTATTGAGGATTGCTGTAATTCTTAAGTTGTTTGCCTTGTAGTCACAAGCTACAGGGTTTGATTCTCACATTTTAAAGGGAAAATGGCTAGGTTTAAAATAGTCCAAAGAGCAGCGAGCCTTCTACCTATCTATGACTCTATGAGTCATGTGGTTTTCTTACATGACAATATGTTAATGTGAGGCGAGCTATGAAATTACGTTATCTTCAGTGAGTCATATAAGTTCAGAAATAATATGTGAAAGGTTCAAGGCAAGGTAAGGAAATGCCAACATAATTTGCAAAAACCTACTGTGTGAAAACAATATGATTTTGTAAGAAAGGAGATGTGTGCAATTTTACTTTGTGAAGATAAAGAATACTGGTAATGCGTTTTAAACCAGCAATAATAGTATAAAAAGTATTTACCTTCCCCGCTGGCAAGAGACTGGCCTACAGGGTGATTAATGATTTACCACTTGATGTTTTCTGTTTTAGCCATACCTGTGAAAGAATTCAGATGGTGTTTGTAGATATGAGGTGCCTTTCTGAGCAGTTGCTGCACTGATAATAATGACAGTCTCTAGAAATGACATTTTTGGCTTTGCTGAATAAGTATCTGATTTACTGTTATTTAACCTAACAGTAGTGCAATGAATATGTTCACCAGATACAGTGTAGATAGTTTTATTTTACCATCACCCTTTGCGTGTCATAAGCATCAGTCAGTCATACATTGTAACTGGCCACAGCAACTCATTTCTATTCAGCGTTAAATAAAAACGAATGCGATGCACATTAGAGATATACATTATGTCTACTCAAAATCGATACGTCTACAAAAATAATTTCCTTACAACTCTCATTGAAGACATTCTTAATCAAAATTTGAAAATAACAGCTACATCCAGAAAATTTGAAAATAACAGCTACAGCCAGAAAATTTGAAAATGACATTCTTCATAAAAAATATGCCCAAGTCTAAATTTTTGAACCAACTATAACTAAACAATAAAAGTAATAAACCCGAACACAACTTTTACTGTACTGCTGGAATAAAAGCACAAAATTATATAATTTTACTAAAAATGTTAAAAACTACTTTAGGAGTGTAATAAAAAACCACTCGACATATAATGCTCAGAGAAATTTATATAAACCACATTAAAATAAATAAATGGCTGCTGATCAATAACCTGCATTGCATGAAACTTGCTTTCTAAACCCAGAGTGCAAGATATTTCTGGTTTTACACAAGAGACCCCAATAACTTCAGTCATAATTTAATTGCTGGCATCTCCATATATTTAGAGATTCTGGTTGTTAAAGAGTTAGAATGTCTGTTTTTTTCCATTTTAAATCTGGGTTTCACATCCTGACATATTTCTATGAACTTTACACTTCTACATTCCATAAACTGTAGGGGAACAGTATATAATGGATTCAAGTGAGACCATGCAGGAAAAGTCTCCAGGAATTTCAGTCCAGCCTGTCAATAACCCACACAAAATCAAAATATGAAACAACTCCAAGATCCCACTGATGGAAATTGAATCAAATGTGCTTGAAATGTAGCTGATATTTATACCCCACTTCATGAACAACTTTGTTAAATTAAATCAGCAAATGCTTAACTTAGCGAACGCTGTTTAATCAACCCTTTTTGTTTGAAATGGTGAAATCCTGAAAGCACGGAACAGTGATTTTTTTCCCCAGGGGAAAAAAAAAAAATCACTGGACCATTTTTGGAACTTTGCCATTTTCTCCACTGTGGTGCAATCTCGGAGTTGGTATATTTAAGTATGGGGTGTGTGGGGGGCACAGCCCCCCCCCCACATCAGGGGGGGAGAAGCCTCCACTTTATATTTTTATTTTTTTACAGAGCCGCATTTTTCCCTGTTCCGTGTGTTCAGCCTTTAGGTGTTTCAACATATTTCGGTCGATTATACAGCATTTGCTAAGTTAAGCATTCGCTGATATAACATAGACCCACTTAACTGGGTCGATAATAGAACTCGAATGTTTGAAAGTTCGACTACCATATGGTCAACACTGTATGATCAAACTTGCAAATGTTTGACTATCTAATAAAAAAAATAAACTATACAAAACACCTACCTAAACGATCTAAGCAGGGGGGCAAACCACCCTGCATCCCCACATCCCCTGCTCTTTAAATATACCAACTCCGAGATCGCACTGTAGTGCAGAAAAGGGAAATCTTCCCATTCCATGCTGTACAGACATCTCCGTTACAATGTTTCAACATTCAAAAATCTGATCATAAGATGTCGACCATATCAGATTTGGAATTTTGAATGTTCAAGCATTAAATATAGACCCTTCTTACCCTTAAACTTTTCTGCCAGAACCTGAACTTGAAAATCTTTTTTTTCATGAAAAGAGAATGAAATATGGATGTGTCATACCAGATGAGGACCAGGGAATAATGACTGAAAATGAAAACAACATCCATGAATCGAAATAGAAGAAGCCAAGTGCATTGCGACACCTTTCCATCTAACTACAGTACATGGACATTTTTTTTTATTTATTTAACATTTTGTTGACCGGGAATGTCCGACTAGGTTCCACAGAGCCTGTTTTTTTAGTAGGGGGAGAAATGAAATGACAAAGAGAAATGCAAGGAGGGCATTCACAGAATTCTTACTAAGCCCTGCAACACAAAATTTTATAATTTCCCCCAAAATGAACCAGCAGCGCTAAAAAGGCTTAACAAAAGGAAGATGGTGATGAAGGCAAACAAGGGCAGGGGTGTTTTCATCACTAACATTAATTCCTACAGCCAGAAATTTGCAGCAATTTTGGCAAATCAGTATTTTTAACAAACAATTGATATTGGTGATATCATCCAAGCCTACATCTGTTTATTATTTGTTAATTTATTTATTTATTTGACATTTATTGACTGGGAAATCCAACTGAGCTAGTGCCCTTTTCCACCAGAGGCCCAGGGAGAAGGGCTCCACAGAAGAAACAAAAATTACATAAGTGTTCCTGCTTTCATCCCACTTAAATTTAAATAACTACCCATTGAACCCTCTATACTCTTTCACTTCACACTACCCTAGAACTATTATTTTTCCATTGCTACTAAATCAAACTTAAGCTACTTCTCAGTTTCAGTAATTCTTCTCTCTACTCCTTGTATGTAAATATTGTAAATATCAAGTAACCTCAGACCTCGATATTACAGACAGTTGAAACTTGCTGCTCTGAAGGGAAACTACTGAAAATCTGTTTTATCTACTTTCCTTAATGATGTTTTATGAGGTATACTGTATGCATTTGCTTTTTTACTAACTGTATGAATGTAATTATACATGTATTTTTTTACCTTCAACACTACATAACTTAGATTGTATTCGCATTGCTTATGGAGCTTTTCTCCCCGGGCCTCCATTGAAAATGGGCACATTCTGGCCCAGTGGACTTCCCCAGTAATCAAACTGGAAATAAAATAAATAAATAAATAAATTACATAGTTGCAGTTCATATTACTCACAGAAAAATATGCAATGTATGTCAGGGTAAGTATAAAATACAGCAACTACCAAACACCAAAGAACAATAAATTACCACCGGTCAGTAATCCAAAGTATACAATACAACTGAAACCTAAAGAAAAGGACAATTACTCACATGCATAGAGAGAAAATACAATTATCTTAAATTCACTAATACAATCATATAGAGACAGGAATACAAGTTAGGTTGTGAACACAAGATTGGCTGCTCTTAACTCAGTTGATCTCCTCAAAGATGATCTAGTTAATTTCCTCACAGTCACCCATCTGAGGATACTCCATTTTGTTTCCATTCCTAAGTCAAACAAAAAACTGTCTGACCCTTCCATATCATCCAGTGGTAGCAGGGGGAGGCTCTGCCACTGAAACCCTTTCATTTATTTGAAATTCAAAATCTAATAAATTGCCAGAAATTCTCTGTCTTACCTCTTAGACACATTGGATTTAATGAAAGAGGACCGAGAAATAAGGATCAAGCCAGGCACTCTGTTAGGGACCGCTGATGTGGAAGCACTTTACATGGTACTGCCAGATAAATACTGCTTTGAGACAATGAAATAATTCATGGGGTACAAGAATTTCCACCAAACCCAGAGAAATACTCATGGTGCTTAAAAAACGGGTCCCTGTTAAATTGCCGAACATTTCAAAGTTTGAATATCATATGGTCGACACCATATGATCGAACTTTGAAAAGTTTGAAGGTGAAAGGCAATGTCTCTGTATGCACAGAATGGGAACATTTCCCTTTTCTGCACTGAAGTGCGGTCTCGGAGTTAGTATATTTAAGTAGGGGGATGCAGGGGGGCGTGCCCTGCTGCTCAGGGGGTTAAGGTAAGTTTTTTTTTTTTACTTTTTTGTTATATATTCAAGGTTTCAAGTTTCGCTCATATGTTGTCGAACATATGAGGTTCGAAATTTTGAAGTTTCAAATATATAATATAGACCCCTTGAAAACAGCTACTTCCATTTTAACCAAAGATGGTACAAACAAACAAGAGGAATAGCCATGGGAGCAGCAACATGCCCCAAACCTTAGCCAAGTGGGATGAAAAGACCACATACACATCTCAGTATTTCCCACGTGTGAACTGTTGATATTGCTTTATTAACAATATTTTCATCACATGGAACAGCTCATTGGACAAGCTTAAAGAGTTATTTGATGACAATGAAAATTCTACAAACTCCCTGCATTTAATAACCACAACAGCTTTGAAAAGGTAGAATTTATGGATCTCACTGTTTATAAAAAGAAAATGATTCCATGTTAAACAATAACCTTTTAGAAAACACACATGTGAAAATCTGTTACATGTGAACAGTATGCCGCCTAAATCATCATCAACATTCCCCCTTTTCCCATTTTCTACATGCAGTCAGAGTATCATGTTAACTGTCACCATCTCTCTTGAATTAATGCTACACTCCTGCTTTCTTCGACACTTATGCCTGATTGTCGCACATCTTCTTTCACACAATCCATCCACCTCTTTGCTGGATGTCCTCGATTCCTCTTACCGTCTTCCTGTTTGTTTCAAATCTTCTTCAACAGATTGTCTTCTGCTTTTCTGCACATGTCTGAAACACTGCAATCTGTTCTCTTTGATCTGTTCTGCAATTGGAGCTACTTTGGCATCTGCTCTTATGTCCTCATTTCTTCATCTGTCCCACAGTGTGCATCCTACCACCTTTCTTAGGTATTTCTTTCAATCGCCTCTAGCTTCTTCATCTGCTCTGCCTTTACTGCTCAGGTTTTTGTACCATACAGCAGTATTAGTCGCACCACTGTCTTGTGCACCTTACATAGTACTAGTCGCACCACTGTCTTGTACACCTTACTTAGTATTAGTCGCACCACTGTCTTGTGCACCTTACATAGTACTATTCGCACCAGTGTCTTGTACACCTTATTCGCACCACTGCCTTGTACACCTTACTTAGTACTAGTCGCACCACTGCCTTGTACACCTTACTTAGTACTAGTCACACCACTGTCTTGTACACCTTACTTAGTACTAGTCGCACCACTGCCTTGTACATCTTACTTAGTACTAGTCGCACCTCTGTCTTGTACACCTCACTTAGTACTAGTCACACCACTGTCTTGTACACCTTACTTAGTACTAGTCGCACCACTGTCTTGTACACCTTACTTAGTACTAGTCACACAACTGCCTTGTACACCTTACTTAGTACTAGTCACAACACTGCCTTGTACACCTTACTAAGTACTAGTTGCACCACTGTCTTGTACACCTTACCTAGTACTAGTCGCACCACTGTCTTGTACACCTTACTTAGTACTAATCGCAACACTGTCTTGTACACCTTACTTAGCACTAGTCACACCACTGTCTTGTACACCTTACTTAGTACTAGTCACACCACTGTCTTGTACACCTTACTTAGTACTAGTCGCACCACTGTCTTGTACACCTTACTTAGTACTAGTCGCACCACTGTCTTGTACACCTTACTTAGTACTAGTCGCACCACTGTCTTGTACACCTTACTTAGTACTAGTCACACCACTGTCTTGTACACCTTACTTAGTATTAGTCTCACCACTGTCTTTTGCACCTTACTTAGTATTAGTCACACCACTGTCTTGTACACCTTACTTAGTACTAGTCGCACCACTGTCTTGTACACCTTACTTAGTACTAGTCACACCACTGTTTGTACACCTTACTTAGTACTAGTCGCACCACTGTCTTGTACACCTTACTTAGCACTAGTCGCACCACTGTCTTGTACACCTTACTTAGTACTTGTCGCACCACTGTCTTGTACACCTTACTTAGTACTAGTCGCACCACTGTCTTGTACACCTTACTTAGTACTAGTCGCTACACTGTCTTGTACACCTTACTTAGTACTAGTCACACCACTGTTTGTACACCTTACTTAGTACTAGTCACACCACTGTCTTGTACACCTTACTTAGTACTAGTCGCACCACTGTCTTGTGCACCTTACTTAGTACTAGTCAAACCACTGTTTGTACACCTTACTTAGTACTAGTCACACCAGTGTCTTGTACACCTTACTTAGTACTGGACACATCACTATCTTGTACACCTTACTTAGTACTAGTCACACCACTGTCTTGTACACCTTACTTAGTACTAGTCGCACCACTGTCTTGTACACCTTACCTAGTACTAGTCGCACCAATGTCTTGTACACCTTACTTAGCACTGGTCACACCACTGTCTTGTACACCTTACTTAGTACTAGTTGCACCACTGTCTTGTACACCTTACTTAGTACTAGTCACACCACTGTCTTGTACACCTTACTTAGTACTAGTCACACCACTGTCTTGTACACCTTACTTAGTACTACTCACACCACTGTCTTGTACACCTTACTTAGTACTAGTCACACCACTGTCTTGTACACCTTACTTAGTACTAGTCACACAACTGCCTTGTACACCTTACTTAGTACTAGTCACACCACTGCCTTGTACACCTTACTAAGTACTAGTCACACCACTGTCTTGTACACCTTACTATTACGAGTCACACCACTGTTTCATACACCTTACTTAGTACTAGTCACCACTGTCTTGTACACCTTACTTAGTACTAGTCACACCACTGTCTTGTACATCTTACTTAGTACTAGTCACACCACTGTCTTGTGCACCTTACTTAGTACTAGTCACACCACTGTCTTGTACACCTTACTTAGTACTAGTCGCACCACTGTCTTGTACACCTTACTTAGTACTAGTCGCACCACTGCCTTGTACATCTTACTTAGTAATAGTCGCACCTCTGTCTTGTACACCTTACTTAGTACTAGTCGCACCACTGTCTTGTACACCTTACTTAGTACAAGTCACACCACGTCTTGTCCACCTTATTTAGTACTAGTCGCATCACTGTCTTGTACACCTTACTTAGTACTAGTTGCACCACTGTATTGTACACCCAACTTAGTACCAGTTGCACCACTGTCTTGTACACCTTACTTAGTACTAGTCGCACCACTGTCTTGTACACCTTACTTAGCACTAGTCGCACCACTGTCTTGTACACCTTACTTAGTACTAGTGGCACCACTGTTTTGTACACCTTACTTAGTACTAGTTGCACCACTGTCTTGTACACCTTACTTAGTACTAGTCGCACCACTGTCTTGTACACCTTACTTAGTACTAGTCGCACCACTGTCTTGTACACCTTACTTAGTACTAGTCACTCCACTGTCTTGTGCACCTTACTTAGTACTAGTCATGCCACTGTCTTGTGCACCTTACTTAGTACTAGTCACCACTGTCTTGTACACCTTACTTAGTACTAGTCACACCACTGTCTTGTGCACCTTACTTAGTACTGGTCACACCACTGTCTTGTACACCTTACTTAGTACTAGTCACACCACTGTCTTGTGCACCTTACTTAGTACTAGTCGCACCACTGTCTTGTGCACCTTACTTAGTACTAGTCACACCACTGTCTTGTACACCTTACTTAGTACTAGTCACACCACTGTCTTGTACACCTTACTTAGTACTAGTCGCACCACTGTCTTGTACACCTTACTTAGTACTAGTCACACCACTGTCTTGTACACCTTACTTAGTACTAGTCACACCACTGTTTGTACACCTTACTTAGTACTAGTCGCACCACTGTCTTGTACACCTTACTTAGTACTGGTCACATCACTGTCTTGTACACCTTACTTAGTACTAGTCACACCACTGTCTTGTACACCTTACTTAGTACTAGTCGCAGCACAGTGTTGTGCACCTTACTTAATACTAGTCGCAGCACTGTCTTATACAACTTACTTAGTACTAGTCGCACCACTGTCTTGTACACCTTACTTAGTACTAGTCACACCACTGTCTTGTACACCTTACTTAGTACTAGTCGCACCACTGTCTTGTGCACCTTACTTAGTACTAGTCACACCACTGTCTTGTGCACCTTACTTAGTACTAGTCGCACCACTGTCTTGTACACCTTACTTAGTACTAGTCACACCACTGTCTTGTACACCTTACTTAGTACTAGTCACACCACTGTCTTGTACACCTTACTTAGTACTAGTCACACCAGTGTCTTGTACACCTTACTTAGTACTAGTCACCCAACTGTTTGTACACCTTACTTAGTACTACTCGCACCACTGTCTTGTACACCTTACTTAGTACTAGTCACACCACTGTCTTGTGCACCTTACTTAGTACTAGTCACACCACTGTCTTGTGCACCTTACTTAGTACTGGTCACACCACTGTCTTGTACACCTTACTTAGTACTAGTCACACCACTGTCTTGTACACCTTACTTAGTACTAGTTGCACCACTGTCTTGTACACTTTACTTAGTACTAGTCACACCACTGTCTTGTACACCTTACTTAGTACTAGTCACACCACTGTCTTGTACACCTTACTTAGTACTAGTCACACCACTGTCTTGTACACCTTACTTAGTACTAGTCACACCACTGTCTTGTGCATCTTACTTAGTACTAGTCACACCACTGTCTTGTACACCTTACTTAGTACTAGTCACACCACTGTCTTGTACACCTTACTTAGTACTAGTCACACCACTGTCTTGTACATCTTACTTAGTACTAGTCGCACCACTGTCTTGTGCATCTTACTTAGTACTAGTCGCACCACTGTCTTGTACACCTTACTTAGTACTAGTCACACCACTGTCTTGTACACCTTACTTAGTACTAGTCGCACCACTGTCTTGTACACCTTACTTAGTACTAGTTGCACCACTGTCTTGTACACCTTACTTAGTACTAGTCACACCACTGTCTTGTACACCTTACTTAGTACTAGTCACACCACTGTCTTGTACACCTTACTTAGTACTAGTCACACCACTGTCTTGTACACCTTACTTAGTACTAGTCACCACTGTCTTGTACACCTTACTTAGTACTAGTCACACCACTGTCTTGTACACCTTACTTAGTACTAGTCGCACCACTGTCTTGTACACCTTACTTAGTACTAGTCACACCACTGTCTTGTACACCTTACTTAGTACTAGTCACACCACTGTCTTGTACACCTTACTTAGTACTAGTCGCACCACTGTCTTGTACACCTTACTTAGTACTAGTCACACCACTGTCTTGTACACCTTACTTAGTACTAGTCACACCACTGTCTTGTGCACCTTACTTAGTACTAGTCACACCACTGTCTTGTACACCTTACTTAGTACTAGTCACACCACTGTCTTGTACACCTTACTTAGTACTAGTCACACCACTGTCTTGTACACCTTACTTAGTACTAGTCACACCACTGTCTTGTACACCTTACTTAGTACTAGTCACACCACTGTCTTGTACACCTTACTTAGTACTAGTCGCACCACTGTCTTGTGCACCTTACTTAGTACTAGTCGCACCACTGTCTTGTACACCTTACTTAGTACTAGTCACACCACTGTCTTGTACACCTTACTTAGTACTAGTCACACCACTGTCTTGTACACCTTACTTAGTACTAGTCACACCACTGTCTTGTACACCTTACTTAGTACTAGTCGCACCACTGTCTTGTACACCTTACTTAGTACTAGTCGCACCACTGTCTTGTACACCTTACTTAGTACTAGTCGCACCACTGTCTTGTACACCTTACTTAGTACTAGTCGCACCACTGTCTTGTACACCTTACTTAGTACTAGTCGCACCACTGTCTTGTGCACCTTACTTAGTACTAGTCACACCACTGTCTTGTACACCTTACTTAGTACTAGTCGCACCACTGTCTTGTACACCTTACTTAGTACTAGTCACACCACTGTCTTGTACACCTTACTTAGTACTAGTCGCACCACTGTCTTGTACACCTTACTTAGTACTAGTCACACCACTGTCTTGTACACCTTACTTAGTACTAGTCGCACCACTGTCTTGTACACCTTACTTAGTACTAGTCGCACCACTGTCTTGTACACCTTACTTAGTACTAGTCACACCACTGTCTTGTACACCTTACTTAGTACTAGTCGCACCACTGTCTTGTACACCTTACTTAGTACTAGTCACACCACTGTCTTGTACACCTTACTTAGTACTAGTCACACCACTGTCTTGTACACCTTACTTAGTACTAGTCACACCACTGTCTTGTACACCTTACTTAGTACTAGTCGCACCACTGTCTTGTACACCTTACTTAGTACTAGTCACACCACTGTCTTGTACACCTTACTTAGTACTAGTCGCACCACTGTCTTGTACACCTTACTTAGTACTAGTCACACCACTGTCTTGTACACCTTACTTAGTACTAGTCACACCACTGTCTTGTACACCTTACTTAGTACTAGTCACACCACTGTCTTGTACACCTTACTTAGTACTAGTCGCACCACTGTCTTGTACACCTTACTTAGTACTAGTCACACCACTGTCTTGTACACCTTACTTAGTACTAGTCACACCACTGTCTTGTACACCTTACTTAGTACTAGTCGCACCACTGTCTTGTACACCTTACTTAGTACTAGTCTACCACTGTCTTGTACACCTTACTTAGTACTAGTCGCACCACTGTCTTGTACACCTTACTTAGTACTAGTCACACCACTATCTTGTACACCTTACTTAGTACTCACAGTCGCACTGTCTTACTTAGTACTAGTCACACCACTGTCTTGTACACCTTACTTAGTACTAGTCGCACCACTGTCTTGTACACCTTACTTAGTACTAGTCACACCACTGTCTTGTACACCTTACTTAGTACTAGTCACACCACTGTCTTGTACACCTTACTTAGTACTAGTCACACCACTGTCTTGTACACCTTACTTAGTACTAGTCACACCACTGTCTTGTACACCTTACTTAGTACTAGTCACACCACTGTCTTGTACACCTTACTTAGTACTAGTCGCACCACTGTCTTGTACACCTTACTTAGTACTAGTCACACCACTGTCTTGTACACCTTACTTAGTACTAGTCACACCACTGTCTTGTACACCTTACTTAGTACTAGTCACACCACTGTCTTGTACACCTTACTTAGTACTAGTCACACCACTGTCTTGTACACCTTACTTAGTACTAGTCACACCACTGTCTTGTACACCTTACTTAGTACTAGTCGCACCACTGTCTTGTACACCTTACTTAGTACTAGTCACACCACTGTCTTGTACACCTTACTTAGTACTAGTCGCACCACTGTCTTGTACACCTTACTTAGTACTAGTCACACCACTGTCTTGTACACCTTACTTAGTACTAGTTGCACCACTGTCTTGTACACCTTACTTAGTACTAGTCACACCACTGTCTTGTACACCTTACTTAGTACTAGTCACACCACTGTCTTGTACACCTTACTTAGTACTAGTCACACCACTGTCTTGTACACCTTACTTAGTACTAGTCGCACCACTGTCTTGTGCACCTTACTTAGTACTAGTCACACCACTGTCTTGTACACCTTACTTAGTACTAGTCACACCACTGTCTTGTACACCTTACTTAGTACTAGTCACACCACTGTCTTGTACACCTTACTTAGTACTAGTCACACCACTGTCTTGTACACCTTACTTAGTACTAGTCACACCACTGTCTTGTACACCTTACTTAGTACTAGTCACACCACTGTCTTGTACACCTTACTTAGTACTAGTCACACCACTGTCTTGTGCACCTTACTTAGTACTAGTCACACCACTGTCTTGTACACCTTACTTAGTACTAGTCACACCACTGTCTTGTACACCTTACTTAGTACTAGTCGCACCACTGTCTTGTACACCTTACTTACTTTTTTTTTTTTTTTTTTTTTTTTTTTTTTTTTTTTTGTACTAGTCACACCACGTTTTCTTAGTACACCTTACTGTACAGTTGCACCACTAGT